>NC_080378.1:40882326-40974119 GCF_014773155.1 Arachis stenosperma | reverse complement strand
TTCAAGAATTTTTCTGATAGCTGTTTCCACGTCCTTATGCTTGCTGTGGGTTGGTTATTTAACCATCTCTTAGCTTGATCTTTCACAATAAATGGAAACAATAATAGTCTATAGACATCCTGATCTACTTCCTTATCACGTACTGTGTTAGCAATTTGTAAGAACTGTGCCAGAAACTCAGTAAGTTCTTCCTATGGAAGACCAAAATACTGGCAATTTTGCTGCACCATGATAATGAGTTGAGGGTTTAGCCCAAAGTTGCTAGCTTTAATGGGGGGTATACAGATACTACCCCATATGAAGCAGGAGTGGGATTAGCATATGACCCCAGAGTCCTTCTAGACTGTTCATTTCCACTTAGGTCCATGATGGAGAAAGGGAGATGATGTTGACCAAAAATAAAAATAAAACTAAATAGAATAATTGAAAAATTAAAAAGAAGTTTCAAAAATTAGAAAAATAAAATAAATAAAAGAAAATTTGAAAACTAAAATAATTAATTAATTAAAAAGATTTTGAAAAATTTTATAAAATATTTTTGAAAAGAAAAAAAAGAAAA
Organism: Arachis stenosperma; assembly: GCF_014773155.1. Classification (NCBI taxonomy): domain Eukaryota; kingdom Viridiplantae; phylum Streptophyta; class Magnoliopsida; order Fabales; family Fabaceae; genus Arachis; species Arachis stenosperma. The sequence continues at coordinate 40,973,560 of NC_080378.1, read as the reverse complement.
ATATAAAAAGAAAATTGAAAGAGAAAGTGTTTTGGAAAAGATTTAAAAAGATAGAATATTTTTTTAAAAAAAATTAAAATATTGACTTGACTAACAAGAAACTACCAAATTTTAAAATTTTTTTTTACTAAATCAACCTAATGAATTCGAAAACTATGAGCAATTATAGGAAGGGATTTTTTTATTTTTTGAATTTAATGAGGAAAGAGAAAAATAACAAAGTGACACCAAACTTAAAATTTTTAGATTAAAACAAAGATGAACACCAATAACACTTTGAATGTCAAGATGAACACCAAGAACAAATTTTGAAAATTTTTACGAAAAATAAAAACACAAAGGACACCAAACTTAAAAATTTCTATACCCTGGACACTAATAATTCGAAAATGTATAAGATAAAAAGCAACAAAAGACACCAAACTTAGAACATGAAACTAAACTCAAAGAAAAAAATAAAAAATTGATAAAGAAAAATAAGATTTTTGAAAAAATTTTTAGAAGAAAATAAAAGACTCAAATTTAGTGACTATAAACCAAAAAGAAAAATTTTTTCCTAATCTAAGCAACAAGATAAACCGTCAGTTGTCCATACTCGAACAATCCCCGGCAACGGCGCCAAAAACTTGGTGCATGAAATTGTGATTCACACTTTTCACAACTCCGGTGCCACTAACCAGCAAGTGCACTGGGTCGTCCAAGTAATACCTTACGTGAGTAAGGGTCGATCCCACGGAGATTGTCGGCTTGAAGCAATCTATGGTTATCTTGTAAACCTTAGTCAGGAGATTAATAATGAAAAAAGTTTTGTTTGTAACAAGTAAAAGAACATAAAATGAATAATACTTGTTATGCAATAATGGAGAACAGGTTGAGGTTTTGGAGATGCTCTGTCTTCTGAATCTCTGCTTTCCTACTGTTGTCTTCTTCATGCACACAAGGCTCCTTCCATGGCAAGCTATATGTTGGTGGATATTCACCGTTGTCAATGGCTACCATCCATCCTCTCAGTGAAAATGGTCCAACTACGGGTTCCGTACGGCTAATCATTTGTCGGTTCTCACTCATGCTGGAATAGGATCCATTGATCCTTTTGCACACTGTCACTGCGCCCAACATTTGTAAGTTTGAAGCTCGTCACAGTCACTGATGAGCGGATAATTTATACGCTTTTTGGCATTGTTTTTATATAGTTTTTAGTAAGTTTGAGCTACTTTTAGGGATGTTTTCATTAGTTTTTATGTTAAATTCACATTTCTGGACTTTACTATGAGTTTGTGTGTTTTTCTGTGATTTCAGGTAAATTCTGGCTGAAATTGAGAGATTTGAGCAAAACTCTGAAAAAGGCTGACAAAAGGACTGCTGATGCTGTTGGATTCTGACCTCCCTGCACTCGAAATGGATTTTCTGGAGCTACAGAACTCTAAATGGCGCGCTCTCAACGGCGTTGGAAAGTAGACATCCAGGGCTTTCCAGCATATATATAGTCCATACTTTATTCGAAGAATGACGACGTAACTTGGCGTTGAACGCCAAGTACATGCTCCTTTCTGGAGTTAAACGCCAGAAAAACGTCATGATCCGGAGTTGAACGCCCAAAACACGTCAACTCAAAGTTCAACTCCAAGAGAAGCCTCAGCTCGTGGATTGATCAAGCTCAGCCCAAACATACACCAAGTGGGCCCCCGCAAGTGGATTTATGCATCATTTACTTACTCATGTAAACCCTAGTAGCTAGTCTAGTATATATAGGACATTTATCTATTGTATTAGACATCTTTTGACCACTTTAAGTTCATTCATTCGTCACTTGATCATGGAGAGGGCTGGCCATTCGGTCATGCCTGAACCTCTTTTACTTATGTATTTCAACGGTGGAGTTTCTGCACACCATAGATTAAGGGTGTGGAGCTCTGCTGTACCTCAAGTATTATACAATATCTTCTTTTATTCAAATCTCTTATTCTTATTCCAAGATTCATTCGTACACAAGAACATGATGAAGATGATGAGTAAATACCCTCATCATCATTCTCTTATGAACGCGCGTGATTGGACAACCACTTCCGTTCTACATGCAACAGAGCTTGAATGCGTATCTTAGATTCCCCAACAGATCTTCGTGGTATAAGCTAGATAGATGGCGGCATTTATGAGGATCCGGAAAGTCTCACCTTGTCTGTGGTATTCCGAGTGGATCCTGGGAATCGGAAAGTCTAACCTGTCTGTGGTATTCCGAGTAGGATTCCGGTAATGAATGACTGTGACGTGCTTCAAACTTGCAAGTGCTGGGCGTTAGTGACAGACGCAAAAAAATCAGGGATTCTATTCCAGTAGGAGCGGGAACCAACCGTGATTAGCCGTACTGTGACAGAGTGCGTGAGCATTAGTTTCCACTGCGAGGATGGATGTAGCCATCACCATGGGTGATGCCTCAGACGATTAGCCGTGCAATTGACAACCGCGTAGGATCATTTTCCGAGAGGTATGAAAGTAGCCACTGCTGATGGTGAACCCCTATACAAAGCTTGCCATGGAAAGGAGTAAGAAGGATTGAGTTGAAGCAGTGGGAAGGCAGGCGTCCTTGAGTCATACAGTATCTCCATGCGCTTATCTGAAATTCCCACCAATGAATCTGCATAAGTATTCTATCCCTTTTATATTTATTTCCTATTTATTCCAATAATCACAATTACCCTTAATCTGCCTAAATGAGATTTACAAGGGACCATAGCTGCTTCATACCAACAATCTCTGTGGATTCGACCCTTACTCAGTAAGGTTTATTACTTGGATGACCCAGTACACTTGCGTTAGTTGAACGGAGTTGTGAATTCCACCAGAGCCATAATTAGAACATTGATCACAAATGATACAGAATTTGAATCACAATTTCGTCCACCAAGTTTTGGCGCCGTTGCCGGGGATTGTTCGAGTATGACAATGACGGTTCATCTTGGTTGCTCAGATTAGGTAATTTTCTTTTCAAAAATCTTTTTCAAATTTTTCTTTTATTTTTCGTTTTCCAAACTTTATTTTTCGAAAAAAAAATTTATAAAAATCCAAAAAAATTAGAAAATCATAAAATCCAAAAATATTTTGTGTTTCTTGTTTGAGTCTTGAGTCAATTTTTAAGTTTGGTGTCAATTGCATGCTTTTAAAAATTTTTCTTGCACTTTTCGAAAATCCATGCATTCATAGTGTTCTTCATGATCTTCAAGTTGTTCTTGATAAGTCCTCTTGTTTGATCTTGATGTTTTCTTGTTTTGTGTCTTTTCTTGTTTTTCATGTGCATTCTTGCATTCATATTTTCCAAGCATTAAAAATTTCTAAGTTTGGTGTCCTGCATGTTTTCTTTGCATTAAAAATTTTTCAAATTTATGTTCTTGATGTTCATCATGATCTTCAAAGTGTTCTTGGTGTTCATCTTGACATTCATAGCATTCTTGCATGCACTCATGATTTTGATCTAAAAATTTTATGCATTAAGTATTTTTGTTATTTTTCTCTCTCATAATTAAAAATTCAAAAATCAAAAAAAATATCTTTTCCTTATTTTCCTCAAAATTTTCAAAATTTTGGGTTGACTTGGTCAAAAATTTTCAAAAAAATTAGTTGTTTCTTACAAGTCAAGTCAAAATTTCAATTTTAAAAATCTTATCTTTTCAAAATCTTTTTCAAAATCATATCTTTTTCAATTTTTTTATTATTTTCGAAAATTTCAAAAAAAAATCTTTTTCAAATTATTTTCAAAATCTTTTTCTTATCTTTATATGTAATTTTCGAAAATTCACTAATAATTAATGTGATTGGTTCAAAAAATTTGAAGTTTGTTACTTTCTTGTTAAGAAAGGTTCAATCTTTAAGTTCTAGAATCTTATCTTGTAGTTTCTTGTTAGTGAAGTAAGTAATTTCAAAATTTTTGAATTAAATCTTTTTATCTTTTATTTTATCTTTTTCAAAAATTTTATCTTTTTCAAAATTTGATTTCAAAATATCTTATCTAACTTCTTATCTTCATATCTTTTTCAAATTTGATTTCAAATCTTTTTCAATCAACTAACTAACTTTTTGTTTGTTTCTTATCTTTTTCAAAACCACCTAACTACTTTTCCCTCTCTAATTTTCGAAAATATCTCTCTCTTTTTCAAAAATTCTTTTTAATTAATTAATTGTTTCATGTTTTAATTTTAATTATAATTTATTTCTAATTTTCGAAAATCACTAACCCTTTTTCAAAATTATTTTCGAAATCTCTCTTCTCTTTTCTTCTTTTATTTAATTATTTAATTACTAACACTTCTCTTCACCTCCCTTCATCCATAAATCCGAATCCATTCTTCATTCTTCTACCCCCCTTCTTTTTCTACTAACATAAAGGAATCTCTATACTGTGACATAGAGGATTCCTCTTTCTTTTCTTGTTTTCTTCTCTTTCATATGAGCAGGAACAAGGATAAAGGCACTCTTGTTGAAATTGATCCAGAACCTGAAAGGACTCTGAAGAGAAAATTAAGAGAAGCTAAATTACAACAATCTAGAAATAACCTTTTAGAAATTTTCGAACAAGAGAAGGAGATGGCCGAAAATAATAATAATAATGCAAGGAGAATGCTTGGTGATTTCACAAAACCAACGTCCAAGTTTGATGGAAGAAGCATCTCCATTCCTGCCATTGGAGCCAATAACTTTGAGCTTAAGCCTCAACTAGTTGCTTTAATGCAACAAAACTGCAAGTTTTATGGACTTCCATCTGAAGATCCTTATCAGTTTTTAACTGAATTCTTGCAGATCTGTGAGACTGTAAAGACAAATGGAGTTGATCCTGAAGTCTACAGACTCATGCTTTTCCCTTTTGCTGTAAGAGACAGAGCTAGAATATGGTTGGATTCACAGCCTAAGGATAGCCTGGACTCATGGGATAAGCTGGTCACTGCCTTCTTGGATAAATTCTTTCCTCCTCAAAAGCTGAGCAAGCTGAGAGTGGATGTTCAAACCTTCAAACAAAAAGATGGTGAATCCCTCTATGAAGCTTGGGAAAGATACAAGCAGCTGACCAAAAGATGTCCATCTGACATGTTTCAGAATGGACCATATTAGATATTCTATTATGGTCTCTCTGAATTTTCGAAAATGTCATTGGATCATCTGCAGGTGGATCTATTCACCCTGAAGAAAACGCCTGAAGAGGCTCAAGAACTCATTGACATGGTTGCAAACAACCAATTCATGTACACCTCTGAGGAATTCCGTCAGAAGAAAATAATGGAGCTCAGAACAAAATGTGACTCAGGTCAACATAATCTCTCAAAATCTGAATGGATTGCAACATGCATCCGACAGTACTAGAGAGGCAGCTTCTGAAGAAGCTTATGATCCTGAGAACCCTGCCATGGCAGAGGTTAATTACTTAGGTGAACCTTATGGAAACACCTATAACTCATCATGGAGAAATCATCCAAATTTCTCATGGAAGGATCAATAAAAACCTCAACAAGGTTTTAACAATGGTGGACGTAACAGGCTGGGCAATAGCAAGCCATATCCATCATCTTCTCAGCAACAGACAGAGAATTCTGAACAAAATAATTCTAATTTAGCCTATATAGTCTCTGATCTGTCAAAGGCCACTTTCAGTTTCATGAATGAAACGAGATCCTCCATTAGAAATCTGGAGGCACAAGTGGGCCAGCTGAGTAAGAAAGTCACTGAAACTCCTCCCAGTATTCTCCCAAGCAATACAGAAGAGAATCCAAAAGGAGAGTGCAAGGCCATTGATGTGATCAAAGAGGCCGAATACACAAGGGAGGAGGGGGACGAAAATCCTAGTGAGGAAGACCTCCTGGGACGTCCCTCAAGCAAGAAGGAGTTTCCTATTAAGGATCCTGAGGAATCTGAGGCTCACCTAGAGACCATAGAGATTCCATTAAATCTCCTTCTGCCATTCATGAGCTCTGAAGAATATTCATCCTCTGAAGAGGATGAAGATGTGACTGGAGAGCAAGTTGCTCAATACTTAGGAGCTATCATGAAGCTGAATGCCAAGCTGTTTGGTAATGAGACTTGGGAAGGTGAACCTCCCTTGCTCATTAGTGAACTAGAAACTTGGATTCAGAGAACTCTACCTCGAAAGAAGCAAGACCCTGGCAAGTTCTCAATACCTGGTACCATAGGCACCATGAGCTTTGAAAAAGCTCTATGTGACCTGGGGTCAGGGATAAATCTAATGCCACTCTCTGTAATGGAGAAGCTGGGGATCATTGAGGTACAACCTGCCTTGTTCTCATTACAATTGGCAGACAAGTCCATAAAATAAGCTTATGGAATAGTAGAGGACGTGCTAGTAAAGGTTGAAGGCCTTTACATCCCTACTGATTTCATAATCCTAGACACTAGGAAGGAAGATGATGAATGCATCATCCTAGGAAGACCTTTCCTAGCCACAGCAGGAGCTGTGATAGATGTCAACAGAGGTGAGCTAGTCCTTCAATTGAATGGGGACTACCTTGTGTTTAAGGCACATGGCCATCCCTCTGTGACAAAAGAGAGTAAGCATGAAGAGCTTCTCTCAGTTCAGAGTCAAGAAGAGCCCACACAGTCAAACTCTAAGTTTGGTGTTGTGAGGCCACAACCAAACTCTAAGTTTGGTGTTCAAACCCCATATCCAAACTCTAAGTTTGGTGTTGGGACTATACACTAACATTGACCTGATCACCTTGTGGCTCCATGAAAGCCACTGTCAAGCTATTGACATTAAAGAAGCGCTTGTTGGGAGGCAACCCAATTTTATTTATCTAATTTTATTTTATTTTGTTTCTTTGTTATTTTTGTGTTTTATTAGGTACATGATCATGAGGAGGCACGAAAAAATCAAAAAAATTAAAAACAGAGTCAAAAACAGAAGAAAAAAATTTTCACCCTGGAGGTAGCGCAGACTGGCGTTCAACGCCAGTAAGGTGCATCTGGCCGGCGTTCAACGCCAGAACAGAGCACCATTCTGGCGCTGAACGCCCAAAACAAGCAACAACCTGGCGTTAAACGCCAGGATGGTGCACGGAGAGGACAAGCTGGCGCTGAACGCCAGAAACAAGCATGAATCTGGCGTTCAACGCCAGAAACATGCATTACATGGGCGTTGAACGCCCAGAACATGCACCAATGGGCGTTTGAATGCCAGAATGATGCATGAAGGCATTTTACATGCCTATAGGGTGAAGGAATGGTATTTCTTTTCACCTCAGGATCTGTGGACCCCACAGGATCCCCACCTCAGGATCTGTGGACCCCACAGGATCCCCACCTACCATATTCCCACCTTACCTTTTAATCCTAATCATACTCTCCTAATCCAAATCTCATTTCACTCTTCCCCATATCACACTTCCCAAAAACCTTCACCAATCACCTCAAGTCCTCTTCCCAATTATCACATTCACCATTCACATCAACCTCCTCTTCCCCATAAATCCCACCTACCCTCATAAAATTCAAATTCATTTTTCCCACCCATTCCCACCCAAATTGGCCGAACCTATACCCTCCCCTCTCCCTATAAATACCCCCCCATTCTTCTTCATTTTCACACAACACAAACCCCTTCTTCTCCCACATAGCCGAACCTACTTCTTCCCCTCTCTACCATATTCTCTTCTTCTTCTTCTACTCTTCTTTTCTTTTTGCTCGAGGACGAGCAAATTTTAAGTTTGGTGTGGTAAAAGCATAAGCTTTTTCTTTGTTTTTCCATTACCAATGGCACCTAAGGCCGGAGTTTCCTCAAGAAAAGGGAAAGGGAAAGCAAAAGCTTCCACCTCCGAGTCATGGGAGATGGAAAGATTCATCTCCAAGAGCCATCAAGACCACTTCTATGATGTTGTGGCAAAGAAGAAGGTGATCCCTGAGGTCCCTTTCAAGCTCAAGAAGAATGAGTATCCGGAGATCCGACATGAAGTTCAAAGAAGAGGTTGGGAAGTCTTAACCAACCCCATGCAACAAGTTGGAATATTGATGGTTCAAGAGTTCTATGCCAATGCATGGATCACTAGAAACCATGACCAAAGTATGAATCCAAGTCCAAAGAATTATCTAACAATGGTTAGGGGGAAGTACTTGGATTTTAGTCCGGAAAATATGAGGTTGGCGTTTCACTTACCCATGATGCAAGGTGATGAACGCCCCTACACAAGAAGGGTCAACTTTAATCAAAGGTTGGACCAAGTCCTAATGGACATATGTGTGGAAGGCGCCCAATGGAGGATAGACTCCAAAGGCAAACCGGTCCAACTAAGAAGACTGGACCTCAAGCCTGTAGCTAGAGGATGGTTGGAGTTCATTCAAAGATCCATCATCCCTACAAGCAACCGATCTGAAGTTACTGTGGATCGGGCCATCATGATTCATAGCATCATGATTGGAGAGGAAGTGGAAGTTCATGAAGTCATCTCCAATGAACTCTACAAAATAGCCGACAAGTCCTCACCTATGGCACGGCTAGCCTTCCCTCACCTTATTTGCCATCTATGTTACTCAGCTGGAGTTATCATAGATGGAGATGTCTCCATTGAAGAAGACAAGCCCATCACCAAGAAAAGGATGGAGCAATCAAGAGAAGTTCCTCACGGCCCTCAAGAAGAACATGAGGAAGTTCATCATCAACAAATGCCTCAAGGAATGCACTTTCCTCCCAACAACTATTGGGAGCAACTCAATACCTCCTTAGAAGATTTGAGCCATAATGTTGAACAATTAAGGGTGGAACATAATGAGCACTCCATCATTCTCCAAGAAATAAGAGAAGATCAAAGAGCAATGAGGGAGGAGCAACAAAGGCAAGGAAGGGACATAGAAGAGTTGAAGAACATCATTGGTCCTTCAAGAAGAAGACGCCACTAGAGGTGGATTCATTCCTTGTTCTTTATTTCTTTCTGTTTTCGGTTTTTAATATTGTGTTTATCTATGTTTTGTGTCTTTATTTCATGATCATTAGTATGTAACCATGCCTTAAAGCTATGAATAAAATCCATTAATCCTTCACCTCTCTTAAAAGAAAAATGTTTTAATTCAAAAGAACAAGAAGTACATAATTTTCGAAATTATTATTGAATTTAATTTAATTATATTGATGTGGTGACAATACTTTTTGCTTTCTGAATGAATGCTTGAACAGTGCATATGTCTTTGGATCTTGTTGTTTATGAATGTTAAAATTGTTGGCTCTTGAAAGAATGATGAACAAAGAGAAATGTTATTGATGATCTGAAAAATTATGGAATTGATTCTTGAAGCAAGAAAAAGCAGTGAAAAAAAAAAAGAGAAGGAGCAATAGAAAAAGCCCAGAGCCCTTAAAACCAAAAGGCAAGGGTAAAAAGGATCCAAGGCTTTGAGCATCAATGGATAGGAGGGCCCAAGGAAATAAAATCCAGGCCTAAGCGGCTAAATCAAGCTGTCCCTAACCATGTGCTTGTGTCATGAAGGTCCAAGTAAAAAGCTTGAGACTGAGTGGTTAAAGTCGTGATCCAAGGCAAAAGAGTGTGCTTAAGAGCTCTGGACACCACTAACTGGGGACTTTAGCAAAGCTAAGTCACAATCTGAAAAGGTTCACCCAGTTATGTTTCTGTGGCATTTATGTATCCGGTGGTAATACTGGAAAACAAAGTGCTTAGGGCCACGGCCAAGACTCATAAGTAGCTGTGTTCAAGAATCAACATGCTTAACTAGGAAAGTCAATAACACTATCCGAAATTCTAAGTTCCTAGAGAAGCCAATCATTCTAAACTTCAAAGGAAAAAAGTGAGATGCCAAAACTGTTCAGAAGCAAAAAGCTACAAGTCCCGCTCATGTAATTAAATTAATATTCATTGATATTTTGGACTTTATAGTATATTCTCTTCTTTTTATCCTATTTGATTTTCAGTTGCTTGGGGACAAGCAACAATTTAAGTTTGGTGTTGTGATGAGCGGATAATTTATACGCTTTTTGGCATTGTTTTTATATAGTTTTTAGTAAGTTTGAGCTACTTTTAGGGATGTTTTCATTAGTTTTTATGTTAAATTCACATTTCTGGACTTTACTATGAGTTTGTGTGTTTTTCTGTGATTTCAGGTAAATTCTGGCTGAAATTGAGGGATTTGAGCAAAACTCTGAAAAAGGCTGACAAAAGGACTGCTGATGCTGTTGGATTCTGACCTCCCTGCACTCGAAATGGATTTTCTGGAGCTACAGAACTCTAAATGGCGCGCTCTCAACGGCGTTGGAAAGTAGACATCCAGGGCTTTCCAGAAATATATAATAGTCCATCCTTTATTCGAAGAATGACGACGTAACTTGGCGTTGAACGCCAAGTACATGCTCCTTTCTGGAGTTAAACGCCAGAAAAACGTCATGATCCGGAGTTGAACGCCCAAAACACGTCATAACTCAAAGTTCAACTCCAAGAGAAGCCTCAGCTCGTGGATTGATCAAGCTCAGCCCAAACATACACCAAGTGGGCCCCGGAAGTGGATTTATGCATCATTTACTTACTCATGTAAACCCTAGTAGCTAGTCTAGTATATATAGGACATTTATCTATTGTATTAGACATCTTTTGACCACTTTAAGTCTTCATTCATTCGGTCACTTGATCATGGAGTGGGCTGGCCATTCGGTCATGCCTGAACCTCTTTTACTTATGTATTTTCAACGGTGGAGTTTCTGCACACTATAGATTAAGGGTGTGGAGCTCTGCTGTACCTCAAGTATTAATACAATTCTATCTTCTTTTATTCAAATCTCTCTTATTCTTATTCCAAGATATTCATTCGTACACAAGAACATGATGAAGATGATGAGTAAATAACCCTCATCATCATTCTCACTTATGAACGCGCGTGATTGACAACCACTTCCGTTCTACATGCAACAGAGCTTGAATGCGTATCTCTTAGATTCCCCAACAGAATCTTCGTGGTATAAGCTAGATAGATGGCGGCATTTATGAGGATCCGGAAAGTCTCACCTTGTCTGTGGTATTCCGAGTAGGATCCTGGGAATCCGGAAAGTCTAACCTTGTCTGTGGTATTCCGAGTAGGATTCCGGTAATGAATGACTGTGACGTGCTTCAAACTTGCAAGTGCTGGGCGTTAGTGACAGACGCAAAAGAATCAAGGGATTCTATTCCAGTAGGAGCGGGAACCAACCAGTGATTAGCCGTACTGTGACAGAGTGCGTGAGCATTAGTTTTCACTGCGAGGATGGGATGTAGCCATCAACCATGGGTGATGCCTCCAGACGATTAGCCGTGCGATTGACAACCGCGTAGGATCATTTTCCCGAGAGGATTGAAAGTAGCCACTGCTGATGGTGAACCCCTATACAAAGCTTGCCATGGAAAGGAGTAAGAAGGATTGAGTTGAAGCAGTGGGAAGGCAGGCGTCCTTGAGTCATACAGTATCTCCATGCGCTTATCTGAAATTCCCACCAATGAATCTGCATAAGTATTCTATCCCTTTTATTATTTATTTCCTATTTTATTCCAATAATCACAATTACCCTTTAATCTGCCTAAATGAGATTTACAAGGTGACCATAGCTTGCTTCATACCAACAATCTCTGTGGATTCGACCCTTACTCACGTAAGGTTTATTACTTGGACGACCCAGTACACTTGCTGGTTAGTTGAACGGAGTTGTGAATTCCACCAGAGCCATAATTAGAACATTGATCACAAATGATACAAGAATTTGAATCACAATTTCGTCCACCAGTCACCCCTTCCCAAATCCTACTCAGAATACCACAGACAAGGTTTAGACTTTCCGGATCTCAAGAGTGCTGCCAATTGATTCTAGCTTATACCACGAAGACTCTGGTTTCACGGATTTGAACACTCTATTGTCAGGAGAGGTAATCAAACTCGTGAACCAGGAACCCAAGAGATACACACTCAATCTAAGGTAGAACAGAAGTGGTTATCAGGCACGCGTTCATAAGTTGAGAATGGTAATGAGTGTCACGGATCATCACATTCATCATGTTGAAGTGCGAATAAATATCTTAGAATAGAAACAAGCATGATTGAATAGAAAACGGAAATAATTGCATTAATCCATCGAGTCACAACAGAGCTCCTCACCCCCAACCATGGGGTTTAGAGACTCATGCCGTAGAAGATACAAATTCAGATGTAAAATGTCATGAGGTACAAAATGAATCCCTAAAAGTAGTTTTTATACTAAAACTAGTAACCTAGGTTTACAGAGAATGGGTAAACTAAGATAGATAGTGCAGAAATCTACTTCCGGGGCCCACTTGGTGTGTGTTTGGGCTGAGCATTGAAGCTTTCACGTGCATAGGCTATTCCTAGCGTTAAACACCAGCTTTGGTGCCAGTTTGGGCGTTTAAGTCCAACTTTTATGCCAGTTCTGGCGTTTAATGCCAGAAAAGGGTAAAAAGCTGGCGTTTCAACACCAGTTTGCGCTATCAAATTCAGGAAAAGTATGGAGTATTATATATTTCTGGAAAGCCCAAGATGTCTACTTTCCAATGCAATTGGGAGCGCGTTAATTGGACTTCTGTAGCTCCAGAAAATCCATTCCGAATGTAGGGAGGTCAGAATCCAACAACATCTGCAGTCCTTTCTCAGCCTCTAAATCAGATTTTTGCTCAGGCCCCTCAATTTCAGCCAGAAAATACCTGAAATCACAGAAAAAATACACAAACTCATAGTAAAGTCCAGAAATGTGATTTTTGCATAAAAACTAATAAAAATATACTAAAAAGTGACTAAAGCATACTAAAAACTACATGAAAATACCACCAAAAAGCGTATAAAATATCCGCTCATCACTCTTGCCAGAGACACAGAGTTGAATCCAAGAGAAGAATGTCAGGCCCTCATTATTACCAAGGAGTCTGAGCCTAAGGTGGTTGGTGCGCGAAATCAGAACTCGCAGAACTGAACCAGCAAGTGCACTGGGTCATCCAAGTAATACCTGACGGTGAGTCAGGATCGATCCCACGGAGATTGTTGGCTTGAATCAAGCAATGGAAACCTTGTAGATCTTAGTCAAGCAATTAGAAAAGATAGTTTGTTGAGAGAAACACACAAAACAAGAATAGGGATGAAATTACTTAATTTGAGTGAAACCAGTGATAAGAGAACGGTTGAGGCTTCGGAGATGCTTCATTCTTCTGGATCAACCTTTCCTACTGTCTTCTCTAACTGTGAGTGATTCTTTCCATGGCAGGCTGTAAGTGATCAAAGCCGGTTTAATGGCCGCCAATCTTCCTCTCCCAGGCCAAACGCCAGGTTTAGTGTCCTCCCAATCTGAATTAGGGTGAAGCTCCTGCAGTTCATCCCTTTGATGGTCCTACTCAAAATGCCACAGACAAGGTCAAATCTTCCGAATCAGAGAATGTTGTGCCTTTGGTTCTAGCCTCTACCACAAAGGCCCTAATCTCCCCATACCTCGGCTGAACTAGTTTTCAAAAAGTCCCCAACGAAGTTGTGGATTAGCCATCTAAGAGATATATAATCAAGCTTGTAGTTCAGTGAACTCCGATCAAGGACTCACACTGAACCCATGTAGAATGAGTATGATTGTCACAGATCATCTCATTCATAAGGTTGAAGAACGAAGATACATCTTAGAATAGAGTCACACACGAATTGGATAGAACAGTAGTACTTTTATTAATCCATGAAAATCAGCAGAGCTCCTAACCTTAACCTTAGGAGGTTAGTGACTCATACTGTACATAATAGTGTTCAAAAATAATGGGGGAGGAAAAAGATCAAAAGTTCTTAAACAAGGGTGATCTCCTCCTATATATCTAATCTAATGACTAAGGATAACAGAAATAAGATATACTAAGTTGATAGTGCAAAAATCCACTTCTGGGGCCCACTTGGTGAGTGTTTGGGCTGAGCTAAAGTGTTTCCCACGTGATAATGTTCCTTAGGGGCATTGAACGCTGGCTAGGGACCCTCTTTTGGACGTTGAACTCCAGTTGCTCCCCTGTGGGCGCTGGACGCCAGGAATGGAGCTGGTGGCTGGCGTTGAACGCCAGTTTTGAGCCTTTATTTTTGAAACAAAGTATCAAATATTATACATTTCTGGAAATCCCTAGATGTTAGCTTTCCATAGCCATTGAGAGTGTGCTATTTGGACTTCTATAGCTCCAGAAAAGCTCCTTCGAGTGCAAGGAGGTAAGATCCTAACAGCATCTGCAGTCCTTTCTTTGCTTCTGAATCATACTTTTGCTCAAACTCCTCAATTTCAGCCAGAAAATACCTGAAATCACCATAAAACACACAAACACAAAGTAGAATTTGAAAATGAGAATTTTGCACTAAAATCTATGAAAACATAATAAAACTTAAACAAAACATACTAAAAACTATATGAAAACAATGCCAAAAAACGTATAAAATATCCGCTCATCAGTGGTACACACTGTTGAGGAACTAAATGAAGAAGAGGCTCAAGAAGAGTCTGGAAGCACATTGTTGCACACCCCTCTTATGGGAAGAAAGCCTGAAGTACCACACCCTCAGATGCCCCAAATGGAGACCAGAGAAAGGACTGCAGATGCTGTTGGATTCTGACCTTTGTGCACTTAAAGGAGCCATTTTGGAGCTACAAAAGTCCAAATGGTGTGCTCTCAATGGCATAGAAAAGCTAACATCCAGGGATTTCTAGCAATATATAATAGTCTATACTTTGCTCTGGAAATAAAGGTCCAAAACTGGCGTTCAACACCAGCACTTCACCCTCTTCCTAGCGTTGGACGCCCAAAAGGAAGCAACTAGCATCCAACGCCCAAAAAGGAGTCCAAAGCTAGAGTTCAATGCCCAAGAAGGGTACTAGCTCGTGGAGTCACCCTTAGCTCAGCCCAAACACTCACGAAGTGGGCCCGGAAAGTGGATTTTCACACTACAAGACTAGTTTATCTTATTTCTATAATCCTTAGTTATTAGATTAGTATATATAGGAGAAGATCACCCATGTTAAAGGGGATCTACCTTATCTTTACCCATTCGTACCTTTCATTACTTTTCTGTAAGCTATGAGTCACTAACCTCCAAGGTTAAAGTTAAGAGCTCTGCTGATTCTTATGGATTAATAATATTACTATTCTATTTCAATCTATGCTTGATTCCATTCTAAGATGTATCTTCATTCTTCGTCCTAATGAATTAGAAGTGTAACTTGACCGTCATTCCTATTTCACATGGGTTATTGCGAGTCCTTGACGGGATAGTACTGAACCACAAGCTTGATTATACATCTCTTAGATGGCTAATCCACGACTTTATTGGGTACTTGGAGACATCAGTGCAGCCGAGGTACAGGGCGATTAGGGCCTTTGTGGTATAAGCTAGAACTAGGACGCATCATTCTCTGATCCAGAAAATCTGACCTTGTCTATGGAGCTTTGAGTAGGACCACCAAGGGAATGGACTGCAGGAGCTTCATCCCCGTTCAGATTGGATGACCGCTGACTCGGTGTTTGATCTAAAGCAGAGGAGGTTAATGACCACTGACCTGGCGTTAGTCATTTACAGCCTACCATGGAATGAATCATCAGAAGTTGGAGCAGATGGTGAGAAAAGCTGATCCAGAAGGAAGAAGCATCTCTGAAGCCTCAACCATTCTCTCATCACTGATTTCACATCTATCTAGTAACGTTTTATTTATTTATCTGTTTATGAATTTTTCACAACAACTATCATCTTTTCGAATCACCTAACTAAGATCTACAAGGTAGTCATTGCTTTCTCAAACCAACAATCTTCGTGGAATCAACCCTTACTCACCTGAGGTATTACTTGGACGACCCGGTTGGTGTGCATAAACTTGATATGCTACGATTTTAGGAAATTGCACGATCGGCAAAAATTCCTTCCGGCAAGTGCACCGGTTATCGTCAAGTAAAAACTCACAATAGAGTGAGGTCGAATCCCACAAGGATTGGTTGAGTGAGCAATTCTAATTAGAAGTGTGTTCTAGTTGAGCGGAATCAAGATTTAGATGAGAATTGCGGAATGTAAAATTGGCAGGAAACGTAAATGGCAAGAAATTGAAATTGCGGAATCTAGATTGCTGAAATTAAAAGGGATGGGGGTGATTGCATGAATTTAATTGCAGAATGTAAAGAGAAAGTGGTAGATCAGAAATGGGGAATTCATTGGGTTTCAGGAGATATTGAGATCTCCGAATCAAAACGTTTTATCCCTTCCTCAACCAATGCATTCATTGAATTTTGCTTGGCAATCTTATATGATTGGATCCCAATCCCTTGGCTCACCAATTCTCTCTAAAAACAAACAAATTCCCAATCCCTTGGTTTAAATGTTCATAAGAAGAGATGATGCTCGATCACTGATTATACCACACAGTTTCATGAACCACAATTTGGTAGGATTACATGTCACAATATCCATCCAAACCCCAATCCAATTCACTGTGAGAAAGCTTCTCTAGCATGAATCCTCCATTCCTTTCCCAAGGTTCCGAAGGATTCCAATTATGGATAGTTTCTTTCCCAAGACAACTAACCAATGGAATTAGATCGAGAAGATTTCTAACAAAATTCAAGAGAAAAGATTGAAGAAGAAGATAAAAACTATTATTGATTCATTGAATTACAATAGAGCTCCCTAACCCAATGAAAGGGGTTTAGTGAGTCATAGCTCTGAATTCAATTCCAAAAGATGAAAAGTAGCAAAATGATCCAAAGTTTCTAAAATGTGTAAAAAAAGTACCTCTCAGGGGCTGGATTCCCCTTCAATCCAGTCTATTTCAAATGCAGAAACTAAGGCCTTTAAATAGGCTTCCTAAATTACAAAATGAAAATGAAATTAAAAGCAAATTACTATTCTAGATGATTCTTGTGGCCTTGATTTGGTGTTGTTGATGGGCCTTGCTTGCTTGAAGGGTAGAGTGACATAATTGATCCAAAAAGGATAATGATCCATTAAACTACACTCAAACGTTGCACCCCCCTTTCTTGAGTCGTCACTTTGTTCTCTTGTCAACCTTGCCAATTTGATGCCAAATATAGACTATTATACCTCGTTGGAAAGCTATGGATGTCAGCTTTCTAACGCAACTGGAAGCACCTCAATTGGATCTCTATAGCTCAAGTTATGCTTGATTGAAGGTGACAAGGTTGCTGGTTGGTTTGACAGCGTTTAAGCCAACGTTTAAGTCACTTAAACGTGCTCGAAAATGCCAATTTTGGGAGCTCAGTTGCATTGTTCACCCCATACTTCTATACATCGTTGGAAAGCTCTGGATGTCTACTTTCCAATGCAACTGGAAGCGCATCATTTGGAGTTCTACAACTCGAGTTATACTCCATGGAAGGTGAAAAGGTCAGCTGGCCTGATTGCATGTTGGTACTATGCTCTTCTATGCACATTACGGGGCTATTTTCTCCCTCAATTTTTAGTATCCACCATGCATGTTATATATGCTTGGAAAGCTCTAGATGTCTTCTTTCCAATGCATTTTGAATCACTTCATTTGGAGTTTTGTAGCTCAAGTTATTTATGTTTGAAGAAGGCATGGTCAAGCTGTTCCATATAACACGTTTAAGCTCCAGTTTAAGCTTAAACTGGAGCTTAAACGCTGGCACTCCCTGGAGGCACAAGCTCGAGCACGTTTAAGCTTCAGTTTAAGGTTAAACTGAAGCTTAAACGTGGAAATGGAAGAAGGCAACCCTGGAGTGTGGAATTCTCGAACACGTTTAAGCTTCAGTTTAAGGTTAAACTGAAGCTTAAACGTGGAATGGCTCCCTGATGCTTTCAATTCTGGCGTTTAACTTCCAGTTTAAGGTTAAACTGGAGGTTAAACGCCACTTTCAGCCCTTTCCTCAGCTTTCATGATTTTTGGCGTTTTAATGCTCCAGTTTAAGCTTAAACTGGAGTTTAAACTCCACATGTGATATTCAAGCTTCTTTTATTGATTTTGTTGCTTCCTTGCCTAGCCTCTTCTTCCCTGAAATCATCCAAACAACTGCATCAAAGTCTTGCAAAATTTCATGAGAATTCTTCCATTCATAGCATTCAAGGAATATAACTAAAAACTCATGGAATTTGCATCAAAATCTTCATGTTTGAATGATTTAAGACAAGCATGACTATTTGGCCCAAATGATTACTTAAGGCTCAAGAAAATGCATAAAACAACTAAAAATAAAAGAAAAAGGCTAGTGAAACTAGCCTAAGATGCCTTGGCATCACCGGTGCACTTACCGGTCTATCTGTGCGAATATTACAGAGTCAATTTTATGCACCAGTAACCCATCGAAGTGGGTTACGTCCTGGAATGAGAACCGGAGGTTCTCAGTATGGTAACAGTGCCCAATAATGTAAGATATAAGACTCCGGGGCGCCAGAGGAAATCCTAGAACTCCATATCGATCATGAGATTCAACTTAAGCATTACTAAAATTTAAAACCATAATGAAATAAGAGAATCTAACTTAGTGAATTTCTAATCTAGTAATTCTCCGCTGTCCCACAGCCTTCGCCAGCCTAATCGCCATGCGATCCCATCGCCACCGCCTTCCGAGCCTCCTCAATCCTAGTTGAAAACATAAGTAAAGCACAAGTATATCATGTATATCAAGAAATTCAAGAAGCAAATAATCATGTTATATAATGAGGTAAGCAAATCAAGTCGGCAAAGCAAGCAAACAGATAAAATATGACATGATGAATGTCTGTCCTATTTGGCTGTGATATCACATTGTCGGTTCAACTGCTAACCCGACACATCTTCATGGAGATGTTGCCTTTTGGCCACAAATAAATGGGAACCCCCTGAGATATCGTGCCCGGCACACGGTCTAGGATATAGTGCCTAACACTTCTTGTGATCCGAAAGGATGCGAGTGGGATACTCTGTCAAAGACCTCACATCTCAACGTAAGCGGGATTAACCACTGTCCTTTCCAGGCGCATAACGTCTCAAAAGTCTCAATATAAAATAATATAGCAGTGGTTTTCATAAATCATTTTTCAGTACCTCAGAAATCCATCATTCCACTCCAAGTCCTAGACTCGTTTCAACCATCATCAATTCATAATTTCCACAACTCATTACCTTAATCTTTATCACAGTACTCCACCATCTCACTCAACAAATCCTTCCTCAGTACTCTAGAAACCTAAGGCTCCGTCTTCTAAATTCATGTAAAATTCAAAGATTTAAGTCATTAATTCTCTGCTATTAGTCCTTAGGCCTAACTACAAGATATTACTCTTAAACTGCAACATAAGGAAGTTTAGAAAGTAGAAGAACCTTGAAAATGAAGGAATTCATTTTTCAGCAAAACAGGAGTCTCACGTACGCAAGCCCCTGCCTCGCGTACTGATGAGCGGATAATTTATACGCTTTTTGTCATTGTTTTTAGGTAGTTTTTAGTAGGATATAGCTACTTTTAGGGATGTTTTTATTAGTTTTTATGCAAAATTCACATTTCTTAATTTTACTATGAGTTTGTGTGTTTTTCTGTGATTTCAGGTATTATCTGGCTGAAATTGAGGGACCTGAGCAAAAATCTTATTCAGGCTGAAAAAGGACTGTTGATGCTGTTGGATTCTGACCTCCATGCACTCGAAATGGATTTTCTGGAGCTACAGAACTTTAAATAGCACACTCTCAACTGCGCTAGAAATTAGACATCCAGGGCTTTCCAACAATATATAATAGTCCATACTTTATTCGAGTTCAGATGATGCAAACTGGCGTTCAACGCCAGTTCCATGCTGCATTCTAGAGTAAAACGCCAGAAACACGTCACAAACCAGAGTTAAACGCCAAACGGACGTTACAACTTGGCGTTTAACCCCAAGAGAAGCCTCTGCACGTGTAAAGCTCAAGCTCAGCCCAAGCACACACCAAAGTGGGCCCCGGAAGTAGATTTCTGCACTTAGACTTATTTCTGTGAACCCTAGTAGCTAGTTTAGTATAAATAGAACTTTTTACTATTGTATTAGACGTCTTGGTTACTCCGGTTCCCTCTCTGGGGCCGAAGCCAATAAACACCATTATCACTTATGTATTTTCAATGGTGGAGTTTCTACACACCATAGATTAAGGTGTGGAGCTCTGATGTACCTCGAGTATTAATGCAATTATTACTATTTTCTATTCAATCATGCTTATTCTTGTTCTAAGATATTCATTCGCACTTCAACCTGATGAACATGATGATCCGTGACACTCATCACCATTCTCAACCTATGAACGTGTGCCTGACAACCACCTCCGTTCTACTTTCGATTGAATGAGTATCTCTTGGATTCCTTAATCAGAGTCTTCGTGGTATAAGCTAGAATCCATTGGCAGCATTCTTGAGAATCCGGAAAGTCTAAACCTTGTCTGTGGTATTCCGAGTAGGATTCAGGGATTGAATGACTGTGACGAGTTTCAAACTCGTGAGTGTTGGGCGTAGTGACAGACGCAAAAGAATAACTGGATTCTATTCTGACATGATCGAGAACCGACAGATGATTAGTCGTGCTGTGACAAAGCATTTAGACCATTTTCACTGAGAGGATGGGAAGTAGCCATTGATAACAGTGACGCCCTACATACAGATTGCCATGGAAAGTAGTAAGAATGATTGGATGAAAGCAGTAGGAAAGCAGAGATTTAGAACGAGCACAGTCTCTTCATGCGCTTATCTGAAATTCCCATCAATGAATTACATAAGTATCTCTATCTTTATTTTATGCTTTATTTATCTTTATATTTTTGAAAACCATTATAACCATTTGAATCCGACTAACTGAGATTTACAAGATGACCATAGCTTGCTTCATACCATCTGATGAGCGAATAATTTATACGCTTTTTGGCATTGTTTTTAGTATGTTTTTAGTATATTTTAGTTAGTTTTTATTATATTTTTATTAGTTTTTAGTTAAAATTCACTTTTCTGGAATTTACTATGAGTTTGTGTGTTTTTCTGTGATTTCAGGTATTTTCTGGCTGAAATTGAGGGACCTGAGCAAAAATCTGATTCAGAGGCTAAAAAGGACTGCAGATGTTGTTGGATTCTGACCTCCCTGCACTCGAAGTGGATTTTCTAGAGCTACAGAAGCTTAATTGGCGCGCTCTCAACTGCGTTGGAAAGTAGACATATTGGGGTTTCCAGAAATGTATAATAGTCTATACTTTGCCTGAGATTTGATGGCCCAAACTGGCGTTCCAAATCAGCTCAAAACTGCCCGGCGTTAAACGCCGAAACTGGCACAAGAATGGGAGTTAAACGCCCAAACTGGCACAAAAGCTGGCGTTTAACTCCACAAAAATTCTTCAATGCTCAGCCCAAGCACACACCAAGTGGGCCCGGAAGTGGATTTTTATGTAATTTACTCATCTTTGTAAACCCTAAGGTACTAGTTATCTACAAATAGGACCTTTTACTATTGTATTTTCATCTTTTGATCACTTTAGATCTTAGGATCATCTTTGGAAGTCTAGTTCTTAGATTATTGGGGGCTGGCCTCACGGCCATGCCTAGACCTTATTCTTATATATTTTCAACGGTGGAGTTTCTACACACCATAGATTAAGGTGTGGAGCTTTGCTGTACCTCGAGTATTAATGCAATTACTATTGTTCTTCTATTCAATTCAGCTTATTCTTGTTCTAAGATATTCATTTGCACCCAAGAACATGATGAATGTGATGATTATGTGACACTCATCATCATTCTCACTTATGAATGAGTGCCTGACAACCACTTCTGTTCTACAAGCGAACAAGGCTTGAATGTTTATCTCTTGGATCCCTTAATCAGAATCTTCGTGGTATAAGCTAGAATTGATGGCGGCATTCAAGAGAATCCGGAAGGTCTAAACCTTGTCTGTGGTATTCTGAGTAGGATTCAAGGATTGAATGACTGTGATGAGCTTCAAACTCGCGATTGTGGGGTGTGAGTGACAGACGCAAAAGAATCACTGGATTCTATTCCGACATGATCGAGAACCGACAGCTGAATAGCCGTACTGTGACAGAGCGCGTTGAAAATTTTCACTGAGACGACGGGATTGTAGCCATTGACAACGGTGATGCCCAACATACAGCTTGCCATGGAAAGGAGTAAGAAGGATTGGATGAAGACAGTAGGAAAGCAGAGAGACAGAAGGGACAAAGCATCTCCACACGCTTATCTGAAATTCTCACCAATGAATTACATAACTATCTCTATCTTTATTTTATGCTTCATTCATATATCATCCATAACCATTTGAATCTGCCTGACTGAGATTTACAAGGTGACCATAGCTTGCTTCATACCAACAATCTCCGTGGGATCGACCCTTACTCGCGTAAGGTTTATTACTTGGACGACCCAGTGCACTTGCTGGTTAGTTGTGCGAAGTTGTGATAAAGAGTTGAGATTGCAATTGAGCGTACCATGTTGATGGCGCCATTGATGATCACAATTTCGTGCACCAAGTAATTGGCACCGTTGCCGGGGAATTAAATGTCCTAACTACAGTTTCGCATTTGTTCCCTGCAATAACAGTGCCATGTTTTGATCCAGCAACAACACCAAGTTTTTGGCACCGTTGCCGGGGATTGTTTGAGTTTGGACAACTGACGGTTCATCTTGTTGCTTAGATTAGGTATTTTTCTTCAGAGTTCTTAAGAATGAATTCTAGTGTTTCAAGGTGATGTTCTTATCATCACCAAAGCTGATTGATTCTCATCAATTTAGCTCTTGAATGTAATGTCCTGCTGAAGCTTGGCTAGCCATGTCTAATTTCTTTAGACTAAAGCTTTAGACTAACATTGCATGATTCCTGAAATTCTCATTAAGAATTTTGATATCCTTATTTTCTTTTTCACTCAATTTTCAAAAAAAAACCAAAAAAAAAATTACAAAATCATAAAAACTAAAAATATTTTATGTTTCTTGTTGAGTCTAGTGTCTCATTTTAAGTTTGGTGTCAATTGCATGTTTCTATTCTTCTTGCATTTTTTTTTTTCGAATTCATTCATGTGTCTTAATTGATCTTCAAGTTGTTCTTGATGATTTTCTTGCTCTGATCATTAAATTCTCTTGTCTTGTGTGTTCTGTTGTTTCTCATATGTGTTCTCATTTTGTTAGTGTCAATAGTATACAAACTTCTAAGTTTGGTGTCTTGCATGCATTGTTTATTTGATCATAGTTTCATTTTGATTATTCCTCATTATAAAAAATCCAAAAAATTTTTTAATTTGTGTCTTTTCAAGTCAATAATACAGAGAATTGAAGATTCAGAACATACAGCAGAGGAATTACACAGAAAAAGCTGGGCGTTCAAAACGCCCAGTGAAGAAGGAAAACTGGCGTTTAAATGCCAGCTAGGGTGCCTGGCTGGGCGTTTAACGCCTAAAAGGGGTGAGTTTTGGGCGTTAAACGCCAGAATGGATACCATTCTGGGCGTTTAATGCCAGGATGGCACAAGAGGGAAGATTTTGTTTTTAATTCAAATTTTTTTTTAAGTTTCCATAATTTTTCAAAATAAAATCTTTTTAAATTATTTTTCAATCATATCTTTTCAATCACCATGACTTTTCAATCATATCTTATTAATCACATCTTTTTCAAAATAGTTTTCAATCATATCTTTTTTATTTCTAATTTCAAAATCTTTTTCAAAGATCACTTTATTTCTTTCCCAATCATATTTTTCGAAAATCATTCTTCAATTTTTCAAAATGTTTTTAAAATCTTTTTAATTTATTTTCAAAATTTCTTCCCCTCTTTTCACATCCTTCTATTTATGGACTAACACTCCTCCTCGATGCACAATTCGAACTCTATCTTTCTTGATAAGTTCGAATTCTTCTACCTCTTCCTTCTATTTTTCTTTTCCTCTGACACCTCAAGGAATCTCTATACTGTGACATAGAGGATTTCATATTTTCTTGTTCTCTTCTCTTTCATATGAGCAGGAGCAAAGACAAAAGCATTCTTGTTGAGGCTGACCCTGAACCTGAAAGGACCTTGAAGCGAAAGCTAAGAGAAGCTAAAGCACAACTCTCTATAGAGGACCTAACAGAAATCTTCAAAGAAGAAGAACCCATGGCAGCCGAAAACAACAATAATGCCAACAATGCAAGGAAGGTGCTGGGTGACTTTACTGCACCTACTCCGGACTTCTATGAGAGAAGCATCTCTATCCCTGCCATTGGAGCAAACAACTTTGAGCTTAAGCCTCAATTAGTTTTTCTAATGCAACAGAATTGCAAGTTCCATGGACTTTCATTGGAAGATCCTCATCAGTTTTTAGCTGAGTTCTTACAAATCTGTGACACTGTCAAGACTAATGGGGTTGACCCTGAGGTCTACAGACTTATGCTATTCCCTTTTGCTGTAAGAGACAGAGCTAGGATATGGTTGGACTCACAACCTAAAGAAAGCCTGAACTCTTGGGAAAAGCTAGACAATGCCTTCTTGGCAAAGTTCTTTCCACCTCAAAAATTGAGTAAGCTTAGAGTGGAAGTCCAAACCTTCAGACAGAAGGAAAGTGAATCCCTCTATGAAGCTTGGGAAAGATACAAACAATTGATCAGAAAGTGTTCCTCTGACATGCTTTCTGAATGGAGCATCATAGGTATCTTCTATGATGGTCTGTCTGAACTATCCAAGATGTCATTGGACAGCTCTGCTGGAGGATCTCTTCATCTGAAGAAGACGCCTGCAGAAGCTCAAGAACTCATTGAAATGGTTGCAAATAACCAATTCATGTACACTTCTGAAAGGAATCTTGTGAATAATGGGACGAATCAGAAGAAAGGAGTTCTTGAGATTGATACTCTGAATGCCATATTGGCTCAGAACAAAATATTGACTCAGCAAGTCAATATGATTTCTCAAAGTTTGTCTGGAATGCAAGCTACACCAGGCAGTACTAAGGATGCTTCATCTGAAGAAGAAGCTTATGATCCTGAGAACCCTTCAATGAAAGAGGTGAATTACATGGGAGAACCTATGGAAACACCTATAATCCTTCATGGAGAAATCATCCAAATCTCTCATGGAAGGATCAATAGAGACCTCAACAAGGTTTTAACAACAATATTGGTGGAAGAAATAGGTTTGGCAATGGAAAGCCTTTTCCATCATCTTCTCAGCAACAGACAGAGAATTCTAAGCAGAGCCACTCTGACTTAGCAACCATGGTCTCTGATCTAATCAAAACCACTCAAAGTTTCATGACTGAAACAAGGTCCTCCATTAGAAACATGGAGGCACAAGTGGGTCAGCTGAGTAAGAAAGTTACTGAACTCCCTCCTAGTACTCTTCCAAGCAATACAGAAGAGAATCCAAAAGGAGAATGCAAGGCCATTAACATGACCCACATGGCCGAACTTGGAAAGGAGGAAGAGGCAGTGATCGCCACTGAGGAAGACCTCAATGGACGTCCACTGGCCTCCAATGAGTTCCCTAATGAGGAACCATGGGAATCTGAGGCTCATAATGAGACCATAGAGATTCCATTGGATTTACTTCTGCCATTCATGAGCTCTGATGAGTACTCTTCCTCTGAAGAGGACGAAAATGTCACTGAAGAGCAAGTTGCGAAGTACCTTGGAGCAATCATGAAGCTAAATGACAAGTTATTTGGTAATGAGACTTGGGAGAACGAACCTCCTTTGCTCACCAAAGAACTGGATGACTTGATTAGGCAGAGATTACCTCAAAAGAGACAGGATCCTGGGAAGTTTTCAATACCTTGTACCATAGGCACCATGACCTTTAAGAAGGCTCTGTGTGACTTAGGGTCAAGTATAAACCTCATGCCTCTCTCTGTAATGGAGAAGCTAGGGATCTTTGAGGTACAAGCTGCAAGAATCTCACTAGAGATGGCAGACAATTCAAGAAAATGAGCTTATGGACTTTGTGGAGGATGTTCTGGTAAAGATTGAAGACCATTACATCCTTGCTGATTTCATAGTCCTAGAGACTGGGAAGTGCATGGATGAATCTATCATCCTTGGCAGACCCTTCCTAGCCACAGCAAAGGTTGTGATTGATGTGGACAGAGAAGAATTGATCATTCAAGTGAATGAAGAATCCTTTCTGTTTAAGGCTCAAGGATATCCCTCGGTTAACATGGAGAGGAAGCATGAAGAGCTTCTCTCAAAACAGAGCCAAACAGAGCCCCCACGGTCAAACTCTAAGTTTGGTGTTGGGAGGCCACAACCAACTTCTAAGTTTGGTGTTGAACCCCCACATTCAAACTCTAAGTTTGGTGTTGGGAGGTTCCAACATTGCTCTGAACATCTGTGAGGCTCCATGAGAGCCAACTGTCAAGCTACTGACATTAAAGAAGCGCTTGTTGGGAGGCAACACAATGTTATATTTATCTAATTTCTTTTGTTATTTTATGTTTTCTATAGGTTGATGATCATGGGAAGTCACAAAATCAATTGAAAAAGCAAAAACAGAATGAAAAATAGAAAGAAAAATAGCACACTTTGGAGGAAAACCTTGCTGGCGTTTAAACACCAGTAAGGGCAGCAAAGGGCGTTTAACGCCCAGTCTGGCACCATTCTGGGCGTTAAACGCCAGAAAAGGGCACCAGACTGGCGTTAAACGCCAAGAAAGGACAAGAAGCTGGCGTTAAACGCCAGAAATGGGCACCAGCCCGGCGTTTAACGCCAAAATTGGCATAAAGAGCATTTTTGCTCGCCACTTGGTGCAGGGATGAATTATCCTTAACACCTCAGGATCTGTGGACCCCACAGGATCCCCACCTACCCCACCACTCTCTCTCTTCTTCTTCTCCATTCACCAATCACCTCAACACCTCTTCCCCAAAAACCCCTCACCTATCAAATCCTACCATTCTCTTCACCACTCACATCCATCCTTCATAAAACCCCACCTACCCTACCATTCAAATTCAAACCACTTTCCGTCCCAAACCCACCCATAATGGCCGAACCATACACCCCCTCTCCACTCCTATATAAACACATCTTCACTCCTTCATTTTCACACAACCTACACACTACTTCTCCCCCTTGGCCGAAAAATAAAGCCACCTCCATCTCCTCTATTTCTTCTTCTTCTACTCTCTTCTTTCTTCTTTTGCTCGAGGACGAGCAAACCTTCTAAGTTTGGTGTGGTAAAAGCATTGCTTTTTGTTTTTCCATAACCATTTATGGCACCTAAGGCCGGAAAAACCTCTAGAGAGAGGAAAGGGAAGGCAAAAGCTTCCACCTCCGAGTCATGGGAGATGGAGAGATTCATCTCAATGGTGCATCAAGACCACTTCTATGAAGTTGTGGCCATGAAGAAGGTGATCCCCGAGGTCCCTTTCAAACTCAAAAAGAGTGAATATCCGGAGATCTGACATGAGATTCAAAGAAGAGGTTAGGAAGTTCTTACCAACCCCATTCAACAAGTCAGAATCTTAATGGTTCAAGAGTTCTATGCCAATGCATGGATCACCAAGAACCATGATCAAAGTGTGAACCCGGACCCAAAGAATTGGCTTACAATGGTTCGGGGGAAATGCTTAGATTTTAGTCCGGAAAATATAAGGTTGGCATTCAACTTGCCCATGATGCAAGGAGATGAACACCCTTACACTAGAAGGGTCAACTTTGATCAAAGGTTGGACCAAGTCTTCATAGACATTTGTGAAGAGGGCGCTCAATGGAAGAGAGAATCAAGAGGGAAGTCGGTTCAACTGAGAAGGCATGACCTCAAGCCCGTGGCTAGGGGATGGTTGGAGTTTATCCAACGCTCAATCATTCCCACTAGCAACCGGTCCGAAGTTACTATAGACCGGGCTATCATGATTCATAGCATCATGATTGGAGAGGAAGTAGAAGTTCATGAGGTTATATCCCAAGAACTTTATAAGGTGGCGGACAAGTCCTCTACCTTGGCAAGATTAGCCTTTCCTCATCTCATTTGTCACCTCTGTTATTCAGTTGGAATTGACATAGAGGGAGACATCCTCATTGATGAGGACAAGCCCATCACTAAGAAAACGATGGAGCAAACAAGAGATCCCACTCATCATGAAATCTTTGAGATGCCTCAAGGGATGCATTTTCCTCCACAAAACTATTGGGAGCAAATCAACACCTCCCTAGGAGAATTGAGTTCCAACATGGGACAACTAAGGGTGGAGCACCAAGAACATTCCATTCTCCTCCATGAAATTAGAGAAGATCAAAGAATCATGAGAGAGGAGCAACAAAGGCAAGGAAGAGACATTGAGGAGCTCAAGCACTCCATAAGATCTTCAAGAGGAAGAACAAGCCGCCATCACTAAGGTGGACCCATTCTTTAATCTCATTGTTCTTTATTTTTCTGTTTTTCGAATTTTTATGCTTATGTTTATCTATGTTTGTGTCTTATTACATGATCATTAGTGTCTTAGTGTCTATGCCTTAAAGTTATGAATGTCCTATGAATCCATCACCTTTCTTAAATGAAAAATGTTCTTAATTGAAAAAGAGAAGAATTGCATGAATTTTGAATTTTATAACAGATTAATTATTTTGATGTGGTGGCAATACTTTGACTTCTGAATGTATGCTTGAACAGTGCATATGTCTTTTAAATTTGTTGTTCATGAATGTTGGCTCTTGAAAGAATGATGAAAAAGGAGACATGTTACTGAGGATCTGAAAAATCATAAAAATGATTCTTGAAGCAAGAAAAAGCAGTGAATACAAAAAAAAAAACAAAAAAAAGGGAAAAAAAAAAGAAAAAGTAAAAATAATAAAATCATGATCCAAGGCAAAAAGAGTGTGCTTAAGAACCCTGGACACCTCTAATTGGGGACTCTAGCAAAGCTGAGTCACAATCTAAAAAGGTTCACCCAGTTATGTGTCTGTGGCATGTATGTATCCGGTGGTAATACTGGAAGACAGAGTGCTTTGGGCCACGGCCAAGACTCATAAAGTAGCTGTGTTCAAGAATCATCATACTTAACTAGGAGAATCAATAACACTATCTGGATTCTGAGTTCCTATAGAAGCCAATCATTCTAAATTTCAAAGGATAGAGTGAGGTGCCAAAACTGTTCAGAGGCAAAAAGCTAAAAGCCCCGCTCATCTAATTAACACTGATCTTCATAGATTTTTTGGAATTCATTGCATATTCTCTTCTTTTTATCTTATTTGATTTTCAGTTGCTTGGGGACAAGCAACAATTTAAGTTTGGTGTTGTGATGAGCAGATAATTTATACGCTTTTTGGCATTGTTTTTAGTATGTTTTTAGTATGTTTTAGTTAGTTTTTATTATATTTTTATTAGTTTTTAGTTAAAATTCACTTTTCTGGACTTTACTATGAGTTTTTGTATTTTTCTGTGATTTCAGGTATTTTCTGGCTGAAATTGAGAGACCTGAGCAAAAATCTGATTCAGAGGCTAAAAAGGACTGCAGATGTTGTTGGATTCTGACCACCCTACACTCGAAGTGGATTTTCTGGAGCTACCGAAGCCCAATTGGCACAAATCAATTGCGTTGGAAAGTAGACATCCTGGGCTTTCCAGCAATGTATAATAGTTCATACTTTGCCAAAGATTTGATGGCCCAAACCGGTGTTCCAAATCAGCTCAAAATTGCCCGGCGTTAAACGCCGGAACTGGCACAAGAATGGGAGTTAAACGCCCAAACTGGCACAAAAGCTGGCGTTTAACTCCAAGAAAAGTCTCTACATGAAAATTCTTCAATGCTCAGCCCAAGCACACACAAAGTGGGCCCGGAAGTGGATTTTTATGTAATTTACTCATCTTTGTAAACCCTAAGCTACTAGTTATCTATAAATAGGACCTTTTACTATTGTATTTTCATCTTTTAATCACTATAGATCTTAGGATCATCTTTGGATGTCTAGTTCTTAGATTATTGGGGGCTAGCCTCACGGCCATGCCTAGACCTTATTCTTATGTATTTTCAACGGTGGAGTTTCTACACACCATAGATTAAGGTGTGGAGCTCTGTTGTATCTCGAGTATTAATGCAATTACTATTGTTCTTCTATTCAATTCAGCCTATTCTTGTTCTAAGATATTTGATTTGCACCCAAGAACATGATGAATGTGATGATTATGTGACGCTCATCATCATTCTCACTTATGAACGAGTGCCTGACAACCACTTCTGTTCTACAAGCGAACAAGGCTTGAATGTTTATCTCTTGGATCCCTTAATCGGAATCTTCGTGGTATAAGCTAGAATTGATGGCGGCATTCAAGAGAATCCGGAAAGTCTAAACCTTGTCTACGGTATTCTGAGTAGGATTCAAGGATTGAATGACTGTGACGAGCTTCAAACTCGCGATTGTGGGGCGTTAGTGACAGACGCAAAAGAATTACTGGATTCTATTCCGACATGATCGAGAACCGACAGCTGAATAGCCGTGCTGTGATAGAGCGCGTTGAACATTTTCACTGAGAGGACGGGATTGTAGCCATTGACAATGGTGATGCCCAACATACAGCTTGCCATGGAAAGGAGTAAGAAGGATTGGATGAAGACAGTAGGAAAGCAGAGAGACGAAAGGGACAAAGCATCTCCATACGTTTATCTGAAATTCTCACCAATGAATTACATAAGTATCTCTATCTTTATTTTATGCTTCATTCATATATCATCCATAACCATTTGAATCTGCCTGACTGAGATTTACAAGGTGACCATAGCTTGCTTCATACCAACAATCTCCGTGGGATCGACCCTTACTCGCGTAAGGTTTATTACTTGGACGACCCAGTGCACTTGCTGGTTAGTTGTGCGAAGTTGTGATAAAGAGTTGAGATTGCAATTGAGCGTACCATCTTGATGGCGCCATTGATGATCACAATTTCGTGCACCACCAACAATCTCCATGGGATCGACCCTTACTCACGTAAGGTATTACTTGGACGACCCAGTGCACTTGCTGGTTAGTTGTGCGAAGTTGTGACAAAGTGTGATTCACGTTTGAGAGCTCCAAGTCCATTGGCGCCATTGTTGATGATCACAATTTACGCGCACCAAGTTTTTGGCACCGTTGCCAGGGATTGTTTGAGTTTGGACAACTGACGGTTCATCTTGTTGCTCAGATTAGGTAATTTTCTTTTCAAAAAGTTTTCAAAAATTTTTCAAAAAAATTTTCTTTATTTTCGTTTTTCCAAAAAGTAATTTTCGAAAAACTCAAAAAATTAATAAAATAAAAAAAATCAAAAATATTTTGTGTTTCTTGTTCGAGTCTAGTGTCAATTTTTAAGTTTGGTGTCAATTGCATGTTTTAAAAGCTTTTGCATTTTTCGAAAATTCATGCATGTATTCTTCATGATCTTCAAGTTGTTCTTGGTAAGTCTTCTTGTTTGATCTTCATACTTTCTTGTTTTGTGTCTTTTGTTGCTTTTCATATGCATTTTTGCATTCATAGTGTCTAAACATGAAAAACTTCTAAGTTTGGTGTCTTGCATGTTTTTCTTTTCTTGAAAATTTTTCAAAAATAAGTCTTGATGTTCATCTTGATCTTCAAAGTGTTCTTGGTGTTCATCTTGACATTCATAGTGTTCTTGTATGCATCATTGGTTTTGATCCAAAATTTTCATATTTTGAGTCATTTTTGTGTTTTTCTCTCTCATCATTAAAAATTTAAAAAAATCAAAAAATATCTTTTCCTTGTTTTACTCATAAATTTCAAAATCTTTGGGTTGACTTAGTCAAAAATTTTTAAAATAAATTGTTTTTGTTAGTCAAATCAAGATTTCAATTTTAAAAATCTTATCTTTTCAAAATCTTTTTCAAAATCAAATCTTTTCTTTTTTTAATATTTTCAAAAATATTTTTTTAAAAAAATTGTTTTTCAAAATCTTTTTCTTATCTTTACTTCATAATTTTTGAAACTTTACTAACAATTAATGTGATTGATTCAAAAATTTCAAGTTTGTTACTTTCTTGTTAAGAAAGGTTCAATCTTTAAATTCTAGAATCATATCTTTTAGTTTCTTGTTAGTCAAGTAATTAATTTTAATTTTAAAAATCAAATCTTTTCCAAAATATCTTTTTTAATCATATCTTCTCAATCATATCTTTTTCAAACCATATCTTTTTTCAAAATTGATTTCAAAAATCTTTTCTAACTTCCTATCTTTTCAAAATTGAATTTCAAATCTTTTTCAACTAACTAATTGACTTTTTGTTTGTTTTACTATTTCTTATCTTTTTCAAAACCACCTAACTACTTTCCTCTATCTAATTTTCAAAAATTACTCACTCTTTTTCAAAATTCTTTTAATTAACTAATTGTTTCAAATTTTAATTTTAATTTTATTTCTTCTCTTAATTTTCAAAAATCACTAACTATTTTTCAAAAACAATTTTCGAAATTCTCTCCCTCTCATCTCTTTCTATTTATTTATTCATTTACTAACACTTCTCTTTATCTAAAAATTTGAACCCTCTCTTCTCCTCTATGTTCGAATCTTTCTCACCCTTCTTCTATTCTTTTCTTCTTCTACTCACATAAAGAAATCTCTATACTGTGACATAGAGGATTCCTTTTTCTTTTCTGTTCTCTTCTTTTTCATATGAGCAGGAGCAAGGACAAGGACATTCTTGTTGAAGCAGATCCTGAACCTGAAAGGACTCTGAAGAAGAAGCTAAGAGAAGCTAAAGCACAACAATCCAGAGAAAACATTACAGAGAATCTCGAAAAAGAAAGAGATATGGCTGAACCCAATAACAATGGTGGAGGCACAAAGAGAATGCTTGGTGATTATACTACACCTACTTACAATTTTTACGGAAGAAGACACTCAATCCCTGCCATTGGAGCAAACAATTTTGAGCTGAAGCCTCAACTAATTGCTCTAATACAACAGAACTACAAGTTCCATGGACTTCCATCTGAAGATCCCTATCAGTTTTTAACTGAGTTCTTGCAGATCTGTGATACTATTGAGACTAATAGAGTAGATCCTAAAGTCTACAAGCTCATGCTTTTCCCCTTTGCTGTAAGAGACAGAGCTAGAACATGGTTGGACTCACAACCTAAAGATAGCTGGACTCTTGGGATAAGCTGGTCACGGGCTTTTTAGCCAAGTTCTTTCCTCCTCAAAAGCTGAGCAAGCTTAGAGTGGATGTTTAAACCTTCAAGCAAAAAGATGGTGAATCCCTCTATGAAGCTTGGGAAAGATACAAGCAGTTGACCAAAAAGTGTCCTTTTGGCATGCTTTCAGAGTAGACCATTTTAGATATATTCTATGATGGTCTATCTGAGCTTTCTAAGATGTCACTGGACCATTCTATAGGTGGATCTATTCACCTAAAGAAAACTCTTGCAGAAGCTCAAGAACTCATTGACATGGTTGCAAATAACCAATTCATGCACACCTCTGAGAGGAATCCTGTGAGTAATGGGACGCCCCAGAAAAGGGGAGTTCTTGAAATTGATGCTCTGAATGCCATATTGGCTCAGAAATAAATGTTGACTCAGCAAGTCAACATGATTTCTCAGAGTCTGAATGGATGGCAAAATGCACCCAATAGTACTAAAGAGGCATCTTCTGAAGAAGAAGCTTATGATCCTGAGAACCCTGCAATGGCAGAGGTGAATTACATAGGTGAACCCTATGAAAACACCTATAATTCCTCATGGAGAAATCATCCAAATTTCTCATGGAAGGATTAACAAAAGTCTCAACAAGGCTTTAATAATGGTAGAAGAAACAGGTTTAGCAATAGCAAGCCTTTTCCATCATCTTCTTAGCAACAGACAGAGAATTCTGAGCAGAGCCCCTCTAGCTTAGCAAACATAGTCTCTGATCTATCTAAGTCTACTTTAAGTTTCATGAGTGAAACAAGGTCCTCCATTAGAAATTTAGAGGCACAAGTGGGTCAGCTAAGTAAGAAAATCACTGAAACTCCTCCTAGTACTCTCCCAAGCAAAACAGAAGAGAATCCGAAAAGAGAGTGCAAGGCCATTGATATAATCAATATGGCCGAATGCACAAAGGAGGAGAAGGACGTGAATCCCAGTGAGGAAGACCTCCTGGGACGTCCTCTGAACAAAAAGGAGTTCCAAACTGAGGAACCTAAGGAATCTGAGGCTCACCTAGAGACCATAGAGATTCCATTGAACCTCCTTTTACCATTTATGAGCTCTGAGAACTATTCTTCCTCTGAAGAGGATGAAGATGTAACTGAAGAGCAAGTTGCTCAATATCTAGGAGCCATCATAAAGCTGAATACCAAGTTGTTTGATAATGAGACTTGGGTAGATGAATCTCCCTTGCTCATTAGTAAACTAAATACATGGGTTCAGCAAACTTTACCTCAAAAGAAACAAGATCTTGGTAAATTCTTAATATCCTGTACCATAGGCACCATGACCTTTGAGAAGGCTTTGTGTGATCTGGGGTCAGGTATAAATCTTATACCACTCTCTGTAATGGAAAAACTATGGATCTTTGAGGTACAAGCTGCAAGAATCTCATTAGAGATGGCAGACAAGTCAATAAAGTAGGCTTATGGATTGGTAGAGGACATGTTAGTGAAGGTTAAAGACCTTTACATCCCTACTGATTTCATAATCCTAGACACTTGGAAGGATGAGAATGAATCCATCATTCTTGGAAGACCCTTCCTAGCCACAGCAGGAGCTGTGATTGATGTTGACAGCAGAGAGCTAGTCCTTCAATTGAATGGGGACTACCTTGTGTTTAAAGCTCAAGGATCTTCCTCTGCAACCATGAAAAAGAGGCACAGTAATCTTCTCTTAATACAGAGTCAAACAAAGCCTACACAGTCAAACTCTAAGTTTGGTGTTAGGAGGCCACAAACAAACTCTAAGTTTGGTGTTGAACCCCCACATTCAAACTCTAAGTTTGGTGTTGGGAGGTCCCAACAATGCTCTGAACATCTGTGAAGCTCCATGAGAACTCACTGTTAAGCTATTGACATTAAAGAAGCGCTTATTGGGAGGCAACCCAATTTTTATTTATATATATTTCTATTTTTTTTATGTCTTATTAGGTTTATGATCATGTGGAGTCACAAAACAAGTGCAAAAACTAAAAACAGAATCAAAAACAGCAGAAGAAAAAGCACACCCTAGAGGAAGAGCTTACTGGCGTTTAACGCCATAACAGAGCATGAAGCTGGCGTTGAAAGCCAGAAACAAGCAGCAGTCTGGCGTTCAAACACCAGGATTGCACCCTAAGGAAAGCTGGCGTTAAACGCTAGAAACAAGCACCAAGCTGGTGTTTAACGCCAGAAACAAGCATAGAGCTGGCGTTTAACGCCAGAAACAAGCATCAATCTGGCGTTAAATGCCAGGATTGCATACAGAGGGATTTTACACACCTAAAGGGTGCAGGGATGAGAAATCTTCGACACTTCAGGATCTGTGGATCCCACAGGATCACCCCAGGACCCCATAGGATCCCCACCTACCTTCTCCCTCTCTCTCACACCTTTTCATAACACTCTTCCCCAAACATCATTCACCAATCACCTCAATCACTCTTTCCCATCACCTCTTCACCACTCACATCCATCCACTCTTCCCCATAAACCCAACCTACCTTCAAATTCAAAATCTCTTTTCCACCCAAACCCACCCTAAATGACCGAACCCAACCCCTCTCCCTCCACTATATATAACCCTCCATCTTTCTTCATTTTCACACAACACAACCCTCTCTTCTCCCCCTTGGCCGCATACACATCTCTCTCCCTCTCCTATATATCTTCTTCTTCTTCATCTATTCTTTCTTCTTTTGCTCGAGGGCGAGCAACATTCTAAGTTTGGTGTGGTAAAAGCATAGCTTTTTTGTTTTTTCATAACCATTTATGGCACCTAAGACCGGAGAAACCTCTAGAAAGAGGAAAGGGAAGAGAAAAGCTTCCACCTCCGAGTCATGGGAGATGGAGAGATTCATCTCAAGGGTCCATAGCTCAGTAGTAGAGCATTTGACTGCACATCAAGAGAGCCCACTCATGGACCTCAACAAGAGCATGAAGAATTCCCTCATCAAGAAATCTCTGAGATAACTCAGGGGATACATTCTCCTCCACACAATTATTGGGAGCAACTAAGGATAGGAGCACCAAAATCACTAGGGATCAGGCAACATAGGCAAGGAAGAGACATAGAGAAACTCAAGAACACCATTGGTCCTTCAAGAAGAAGGCGCCACCATCACTAAGGTGGACTCATTCCTTAACTTCCTTGTTCTTATCTCTCTGTTTTTCGGTTTTTGAGTCTCATGTTTGTCTATGTTTGTGTCTTTATTACATGATCATTAGTGTCTAGTGTCTATGTCTTAAAGCTATGAATAATTCCATGAATCCTTCACCTTTCTTAAATGAAAAATGTTTTTAATACAAAAGAACAAGAAGTACATGAGTTTTGAATTTATCCTTGAAATTAGTTTAATTAGATTGATGTGGTGACAATACTATTTATTTTCTAAATGAATGCTTGAATAGTGCATATTTTTTATCTTGTTGTTTATGAATGTTAAAATTGTTGGCTCTTGAAAGAATGATGAAAAAGAGAAATGTTATTGGTGATCTAAAAAATCATAAAATTGATTCTTGAAGTAAGAAAAAGCAGTGAACAACAAAGCTTATGAAAAAGAAAGTGGCAAAAAAAATTTTTAAGAAAGAAAAAGAAAAAGCAAGCAGAAAAAGCCAATAGCCCTTAAAACCAAAAGGCAAGGGTAAAAAGGATCCAAGGCTTTGAGCATCAATGGATAGGAGGGCCCAAGGAAATAAAATCCAGGCCTAAGCGGCTAAATCAAGCTGTCCCTAACCATGTGCTTGTGGCATGCAGGTCCAAGTGAAAAACTTGAGACTGAGTGGTTAAAGTCGTGATC
Source organism: Arachis stenosperma (assembly GCF_014773155.1). Lineage (NCBI taxonomy): Eukaryota > Viridiplantae > Streptophyta > Magnoliopsida > Fabales > Fabaceae > Arachis > Arachis stenosperma. Next base: position 40,936,715 of record NC_080378.1, on the reverse strand, counting down.
CAAAGCAAGAAGAGTATGCTTAAGAGCTCTGGACACCTCTAACTGGAGACTTTAGCAAAGCTGAGTCACAATCTGAAAAGGTTCACCTAGTCATGTGTCTGTGGCATTTATGTATCCGGTGGTAATACTGGAAAACAAAGTGCTTAGGGCCACGGCCAAGACTCATAAAAGTAACTGTGTTCAAGAATCAACATACTTAACTAGGAGAATCAATAACACTATCTGAACTCTGAGTTCGTATGAATGACAATCATTCTAAACTTCAAAGGATAAAGTGAGATGCCAAAACTGTTCAAAAGCAAAAAGCTACAAGTCCCGCTCATCTAATTAGAACTAATATTCATTGATATTTTGGGATTTATAGTATATTCTCTTCTTTTTATCCTATTTGATTTTCAGTTGCTTGGGGACAAGCAATGATTTAAGTTTGATGTTGTGATGAGCGGATAATTTATACGCTTTTTGGCATTGTTTTTAGGTAGTTTTTAGTAGGATCTAGCTACTTTGAGGGATGTTTTTATTAGTTTTTATGCAAAATTCACATTTCTGGACTTTACTATGAGTTTGTGTGTTTTTCTGTGATTTTAGGTATTTTCTGGCTGAAATTGAGGGATCTGAGCAAAAATCTTATTCAGGCTGAAAAAGGACTGCTGATGCTATTGGATTCTGACCTCCCTGCACTCGAAATGGATTTTCTGGAGCTACAGAACTCCAAATGGCGCGCTCTCAACTGAGTTGGAAAGTAGACATCCAGGGCTTTTCATAAATATATAATAGCTCATACTTTATTCGAGTTTAGATGACGCAAACTGGCGTTCAACGCCAGTTCCATGCTGTATTCTAGAGTAAAACGCCAGAAACACGTCACAAACCAGAGTTAAACGCCAAACAGACATTACAACTTAGCGTTTAACCCCAAGAGAAGCCTCTGCACGTGTAAAGCTCAAGCTCAGCCCAAGCACACACCAAAGTGGGCCCCGGAAGTGGATTTCTACACTTAGACTTATTTCTGTATGCCCTAGTAGCTAGTTTAGTATAAATAGAACTTTTTACTATTGTATTAGACGTCTTGGTTACTCCGGTTCCCTCTCTGGGGCCGAAGCCAATGAACACCATTATCACTTATGTATTTTCAACGGTGGAGTTTCTACACACCATAGATTAAGGTGTGGAGCTCTGCTGTACCTCGAGTATTAATGCAATTATTACTATTTTCTATTCAATTCATGCTTATTCTTGTTCTAAGATATTCATTCGCACTTCAACCTGATGAACGTGATGATCCGTGACACTCATCACCATTCTCAACCTATGAACGCATGCCTGACAACCACCTCCGTTCTACTTTCGATTGAATGAGTATCTCTTGGATTCTTTAATCAGAGTCTTCGTGGTATAAGCTAGAATCCATTGGCAGCATTCTTGAGAATCCAGAAAGTCTAAACCTTGTCTATGGTATTCCGAGTAGGATTTAGGGATTGAATGACTATGACGAGCTTCAAACTCGCGAGTGTTAGACGTAGTGACAGACACAAAAGAATCACTGGATTTTATTCTGACATGATCGAGAACCGACAGATGATTAGCCGTGCTGTGACAGAGTATTTGGACCATTTTCACTGAGAGAATGGGAAGTAGCCATTGACAACGGTGACGCCATACATACAGTTTGCCATGGAAAGGAGTAAGAATGATTGGATGAAAGCAGTAGGAAAGCAGAGATTTAGAAGGAACACAGTATCTTCATGTGCTTATCTGAAATTCCCATCAATGAATTACATAAGTATCTCTATCTTTATTTTATGCTTTATTTATCTTTATATTTTCGAAAACCATTATAACCATTTGAATCCGCCTAACTGAGATTTACAAGATGACCATAGCTTGCTTCATACCAACAATCTCCGTGGGATCAACCCTTACTCACGTAAGGTATTACTTGGACGACCCAGTACACTTGCTGGTTAGTTGTGCGAAGTTGTGACAAAGTGTGATTCACGTTTGATAGCTCCAAGTCCATTGGCGCCATTGTTGATGATTACAATTTATGCGCACCACGTACGCATGCTGTTGAAAAAGGGTGGTCGCGCACGCAACCCCCTGCTCACATACGCAAGATGCCAAATCCGAATGGGTTGCTCGCATCGCATGTTAAAGTTCGCGTACGCAAGGGTTGCATTTCTGATAGCTCACGTACGCATGCAGTGCCTCGCGTATCCGAGATGTCCAACCTGAATGGTTTGGTCGCATCGTGTGCACTGTGTTGCGTACGGGACCCATACCAAAGTTAGAAAATTTTTTAAGTTGCAGAATTCAGTTTTAAACACCAAATTTTAAACGTTCATAACTTCCTCTACAAAAAACCATTTTCCTCAAACTTTATATCAGTTTGAAGATCTCAAAATAACCTTTAATTTAAAACTAAGTTTATTTAATTTCAAGTTTTGAGGCTCAAGTTCTGATCCGTCAAAGTTCACCAAAAATTGACTTTTACCAAAAATAACTAGGTTCTCAAATTTCCAAAATTCAGAACCAATACCAAATATCATACAACCAAAATAGTTCCAATAAACCTAAATGATGTTTATATCCCTTCCAATTCACTCCACAATCTATCAACATGCAATTTCACCAATTTCATCCAAAAATTCTCATTTACCTTCCTCCAATTCACAATTAATCCACACAAGGCATTATTTCACCATTTTTAATATTTATTAATATCAATAACCTTCACAACCATTATCAACACTCAAAATTATCAATTTTAACCTCTATTTCGGCAATCAATAATAACATCAAAGTTCAACACCATAATGGCATAATTCATCAAAATTAACAACACCATCATACATGATCAAATTCAACAATTTTCAACAATCAATTCAATCATATCCTAAAGTCTACTAGCCTAAGTGTCCAAAAAAATTATATATTACATAGAAAAAACCAAAAACATACCTTGGTCGATTTCCAATATGTGCTATACACCAAGTTTGAGCTCAAACAAGCTTTCAACCACCAACAAATCACCAATCTCACATTGAAAGCTCCAATTCACTCCAACAAGTGCAAGAACTCAACTAAAATCATACCAATTACCACCAATCATCCTAGAGTTACGAAGATCACAATTCACAAAGGTAAAGAGTTTTCTTACCTTCTTCGATGGTGTTTGGGGTACAAACCACCAATAGCCCAATCTTAGATATAACCTAATCAATTAAAACACAAAAGCTCACTCAAAACCAACACCCACATTTTCGAATTTCTTAGAGCTGCAGAAAGGAGAGAAAATTTTGAAATCTTACCAATACAAGTTAGATGAAATTAACAGCCTCGGCAAGAGTTTCGCATAGCCGCAAACGACACGCGAATCGGAACACCGTAGTTCGAGATATGGCCACCGGAAGTTGGTGGTGAAAAGCTCATTAAGTGTGCTTTTATATGTTGGGCTTAGGCCCAACTTGGGCCCAATCCAATCCATTAGCGTTTTTGGCCCGTTTGCCCCAATTTCGGGCCAAACCTTTAAAATTAGCATCTGATTTTCAATTCTAATTATTTTCTTAAGCTTTTCTATTGTTTTTATCATTTTCATACAGTATCGGACAGATTTAAGCTGGTACTGCCGGTTAATTTACTGGTTCGCGTTTTTACGCAGTTTTTGGCAGAAAATTGCATTTTCCAACTCAGAAAAATCTACTCAGTCCAAAAATCATATTTAAATTTTTTTAATTATCATTCTAAGTTTTTGGATCCTATTTTGGGCAATTAATTCTATTAATTAAGCGGTTAATTAGTCGCGGTTCTTACATTCTCCCCATCAAATAAGAAATTGTCCTCAAAATTTAGTGATTACTTGAGAATAGCTCGGGATAATCCTTTCACATCTCGGACTCCAACTCCCAAGTATGCTCTTCCACTTCTGTCCTCTTCTAAGCAACTTTAACCAACTGAACTTCTTTTTCGCGTAACTTCTTCACACTAGTGTTATCAATTCACACCGGTGTTACTTGAAAAGTTAAATTCTCCTACAACTCAACCGACTCAGACTCTAACACATGAGTCTCATCCAACGTGTACTTACAGAGTTGTGACACATGGAATACATCATGTAAGTTAGACAAACGCAACGACAAAACTACTTGATATGCCATCGACCCGAATCATCTAAAAATCTATTATTCATTAATTAATAATGTTTTATATTCTATTATGCATGATAATATTCTATTATGGCATCCAAATGTCATTTTATAACAAATATAAAGATTAATGATAAGAGAAAATCAATAATATGAGATAAACAAGAAATTGAAATTAAAAGATTATTGTCGCTACGGTAGAAAGATGCCAGATTTTAACTTTTGCTGAAGAGGATGATCTAATTTGTGTTGATATTGGATAATGATGAATGATAATTATAAGTTTGTAGAGCATAAAACTTTGATTTGCTTTTAATTTATGAATTATGATTTTTTATTTTTATGTAACTTTTGATTCACGTACAAAAATTAAACTTTTCGATACAAGATATGTATCTTGATTGCATTGTTTTATTTATTTATTTTTTTTTTGCATATTTTCAATTTTTAAACTCTCTTTAACTTCTTAAATTATTATGACAACATCTAGAATATATCAGAACTACACTAAAAAAAATATGGTAACAAATGCTCAAAATGGAGATATATGTATTAATATACAAAGCATATATGTTTCATAGCTAATTGATAGATACATGTTCAACGTTAATTAATCATCATAAACTAGTGAGAGCACACAAATTTCAGAATCAGATCATTGCAAACCTTAAATATTATACTCTTGGTTATATAGTGAAGATTGGTTCACTTTAATCTCTACAAGTAACAAGTTATTATATATAAAATTTTGTTTGATTAAAATTCGCCTCCCTTGATTGAAAGAGGAGAACCTAAATGAGAGCTTGTATCAATAAGTTTGGGATTGAGAAACACAACAATCACGGTTATGTCATCATGAAAATGTCTCCTTACTCCTTGTTCAATCTTTTGTAGGTCTGCAAATCTCATTTCTCTCTTCTTTGCTGCTTCTCTTAGTGCAGCTTTCACTAGTCTTCTTGCAATTCCCTATAACAATGAAAATGCTTACAATTGGTTTAGAATAATTTGCTTATAAAAAGAGTGAGTGACCTACCAATTAGGACATAGATAGTAAAAGACTTGAAAAATATTTTATAAGACCATAGATATGAGTTTCTTCTATCTTTGTGAGGACTTTTTGATGAGTGATAAATAAGTATTATTTAAACTTTTTTAAAAAATATAATCTAAAATGAAAAAATTAATAAAATGAGACATTAATTCTTTTTAAATTTGTAATTTTCATAACATGCGAGCCCTAGTAATTTGATATAGTAATGATTAAACTTTAATTTTCTTACTTTAATAACATTCTCATTTTAGAGGAGTTTATTCCAAACTTTTTATATCAGGAAAAAAAAAAAAGAACAAAAAATAGCTTAGTATTCCAAACTCCAGACCGAATTCGGAAAAACATGACTTTTTTTTAGTACCTGAACTTGTGACATCAAACTCACAAAGCAACAAAAATACCATATGCACAATTATCATAAAAGATAAATAAGCCTTCTTATCCTACTAAGTAGAGTTGATATATCATTTAAAGGATATCAATTTGCCATTTATGCAATGAATATAAAAAAATATAACCAAAAATGGAAAGTAAACAAATTTAAATGGGACATTACATTAGGTGGGTTGTTGCTGACTATGCTAACAGCTTCTTGGTTGCCAAGGTGCTCCCATAAACCATCAGAAGCAAATATGAGGAATTGGTCATCAGGGTGGAGTTTGTGCACCGATATTGATGGCTCACAACTAAGAATTGGCTTGAAGAATGTCTCAGCTAGTCTGTACTTAGATGGCAGAGGATCTCTATTGAACTCTGCTCTCTTCAGATATGCATCACCAATGGATCTTGAAACCTGCAATACCATGCAAGTTATTATCTCAGCATTGGATTTAAAAATGAGTAATGTTATCATCAGCATATATTATCATTTTTAGCATATATTTAGTCAATAACAATTTATACTTATATTTATATATGTTCGACACACAAAAAATATATAATTTATATTTATATTTATTAAAATTTTATACACATAAATTGATATAATTTATATTTACATTTTTAAAATTTATATGTATAAATTAATAAAATTTATTTATTAAAAATAATTTAATATTTATAATAATTAAAATAAAAAATACTAAAAATTGATAGTCCAAAAAATTTCTCTTTAAAAATGGCTAGCATGTTCTGCTTAATTGGTAAAAGATTATTCATGAATACTATACGCAAGTAATACTTGCAGTAATTAATGGTTGTGACTGAATATATATAACCCATATAATAGGAACACACTTTCATAATAGAAAAAATATAGATAGACAATAATATTATTGAATAATGTAAATAATATGATTAAAAAAATAAATTAATTCTAAATTTAATTAGTGGCATGAGTAATTAATATTTAATAATAATCAAATTTAAAGTTTGTTATTCATATTGTTTAAAAAAGTCATTAGTTATCTAGTATAACACTCTATAATATTATTAGTGTTAGGGCTACCATTAAGAATATTTTTGTCAATTAATAATAAAGAGAATGTTCCTAGTTATATAAAATGAGTGATTGCTATAGTACTTAATTTGAGAAAAAAGACTAAAAATGTATTTAATTTAAAAAAAAATAAAAATAAATAATAAATATTTAAAATTTATTATAAAAGATAAACTAAATAAAAATTAAATATTAAGCGATAAATACCGTAAAATTGGGCATATAAAATGTTCATTTATTATCTTTCTAATTAAAAAGAAAAATAGTAGTAGCAATTTAGATTAGAATCTTATTAGATAATCCACCAAGTTATGATAAAATCTAGCTTAATTCTTTTTTCTCTTACTTGGTAGGATGTAACAAGCAAGTTTTAACGTATATGCAATCTTACCATCACAGATGAAAACGCTATTTTCAGCAACTTTATCGTTGTGCTCGAGATTCACCTTCTAATTCTCAAAAGCTAGCTAGAGAGTAAGAAACTAAAATCTTGGTGACAAAAACCAACACATACATGATCATCATCGACTAAATTCCTTTTGGTAAATACTAAAATTACCAAATGATTTTTTTTAATAAAAATATATAAAATCGAAGTGATTTTTAATATATTTATTATGTATTTATTAAAACAAAATATTTAAATTTTTTTACTAAAAATAATAATCTTGATCCGTGAACTTAAAATCACAGGTTAGCTAAACAATTTTTTTTTACCTGTATGAGTCCTTTTACACGCCAAACATTGTGTCTCATAACCACAATCTGTGAATCAAAGGGGTGCTTTGAACGAAGTTCATCTCTAACAGTTTCTTGATTAACATTATGTTCGACGGATAATTGAACAGCAGATGCTTCTCTTGTTTGTCTCTCTAATCTACCTAGCACCGCCCTCGAGTCGCCGGAGTTTGCGATGTAAAGCATGCCGTTGCAGATTATTCCAACCAAGCAACAAGTTCCTGTGGATGCAATCTCCGGCTTACTTAGCCATTGTTTCTTAACTCGAGACAAAAAAGCATCCTCTGTTGCTGAGAATGCTTTTTTTATAACGGTTTCTGATATGCTTTGATTTTCAGCTGCAAACCCTGTGGGACGATATATCACAAAAGAATAATGGATCAGCTTATTTTTTAAGTTTTCAAATCGCTTGTAATAAAAACCTTCCACAATTAAATACCAAAATTCTTTTTTAAGGATTATTTCTTATTAATCATTATTGTATAGTTACCAAAGTGCTATTAAATATCAAGAATATTAGGATAACGAAAAATTAACGATAAAAAATATTACATGGACATAAAATTAACTATTAAATTAATTACTGTATATTTGTATATAAATACATATAATTTAACTCATTTTTAATATATACTTTATATAAATATCTCTGATTTAATAGCTAATTTTTTTTATGTACAAGTCCAATGGATTAAATTTGATTAAAGATAGAGACACTACGCCCAAAATTATTATGGATTCTATTCTTATTAGAAAACCCAAGTTGAAAGAGTCAATTATTTGTAAACAATTACTAGCTTGCTTCCCTAATAATAAGGGAGTGCTCTAGCTCGTGCTTGAAGCTCCCACAATTTTGAAGACTTTAAAATTAAATATACTGAGAGACAAAAAAATTTCCCTTTTGCTTAGTGTTTACAATGAACGTCATGATATATTTTGGAGCATTTAGAGTGTGTAAAAACTACATGTTTGTTGAAAACCAGGGTTATGGAAGATATAAGTTGCCTATGCTCTTTTAATTAAGTACTTAATTTCATTTCAAGATCTGCGAAATTTCATTCAGGCGATCGCGGGATTAGGATAAACGTAAAGTTTAATTGAATTTATCGGACGTTAATAATTTATAATAACAATAAAAGGATGAGAGCATCAAGATCACCGGAGCATACTCTTGAGATTAGAGAAAAGATTGTCACTAACAAACTGTGAGGCTTCATTTCCACCATGACCATCATATACACCTATGAAGGTTCCATGAGGACCCAAATGGTGGTTGGAACTCAAAGGTCCAGATTCAACTTGGCTTCTATCTTCCAATGAGTTATTTGCTTGAATCACAGCCATTGAGATTTCACCATGAAGATGGTACCCCAAATCTTTGTACCACAACAACCCATCAACTCTCCCACTACTACTCCCACCGCCGTCTCCATTATCTTCGCCTTCCACCAATGGTTTCCAGCATGATTTAACCATCTTTTTGGATACTCCTTGGTTTTGCTTTAGAGCAAAATCTCAGTTCTTCAAGTTATATAGCCTGCAGAAGAAGACAATATTAGAAAAAATACAAATTTGAGACAAAGACTTAATAGAAGCGTATGTATGTATGTATGTTATGGGCTAAAATGACTGAAACTAAATGATGAAAGAGACAAAATATATTAGTTTCTCATGCAAAGTTAGGGGAATATTATGGGAGCATGCTGGTTCTTTGTACCTTGAATGGGGTTCGGAATTTAAAGAAAGTTGTTTCTTATTTCAGATACAAGACTTAGCTGTAAAAAGAAGTTAAATGTTGAATATGGCAGACTTTGGTCTCATATCAGAGGGACCAAAGGGAAACCATGGATAAGAGAAAGATTTGGAGCTTTATGGCGGATGATATCTTCTCTGTGCTATGTCTGATGGATATGAGATCTGATTAATTAAAGATCAAAAGAAAAGAGATGGGGGGAGAAATATAAACTACATAACTTCATGAACAAAAAAAAATTTTTTAATTATTTTACTAAATTTTTAATTAGATTTCTATACTTTTTTCTTTTTCAATTAAGTCCTTATATCATATCTGATTTTGTAATTAAATTCTCACCATAACAAAAACGTTAGAATTAATAGAATATTTCATCAAACAAAATAAATATCTTACACTTGACTGAATATTTTGTATAATTTAACATAATATTCTATTAATTCTAATGATTTTGTTATTATAAAAATTTAATTATAAAATATAATATAATACATGGATTTAATTAAAAAATATATATAAAAACTTAATTAAAAATTTAATAAAATAATAAAGATTCACAGAGTAATTAAACAAAAAAAAATAAACTACATAACTTGTTTTATTCCTTCCATTTGTGTCTTTTGTTTAAATATATAGGTGGTTATTAGTTAATGTAATTTTCTGTCAAAGTAAACAATTACTCTCTTGGTGAGATCATCGTCTAAACCTAATAGAACAAAAATTAATTTGCTGTGGACCTTAATTTTATTTAAATATTTATTATTGGATAATGGATTGTTGCATAATAAAATCTACGTTGTTCAAAAGGTTAACTTAGATTACGAAAAAGGAAAAAAAAAAAAAGGAAAAGAAACAATGTATTTTGTGGTCAAGTTGGTTACTAAAGGAAAAGGGTGTTGAATTTCATGGCTGAGATTGTGAGTTCCATCACCTTTTTCAAGCAATAATCCTCAGTCATGGGGCAACTTGATTTGCATGTACAGTTTCCGTGATAATTCAAGACTTTACTAGATTTTGAGCGTGTGACCGACAAGTGTTTAATTAATTTCCGACCATATGCATTTGACCTGATATTAGAAAATGGGAATCTTTTATTTATAAATAAAATAAATATTTTGTTTATTAATATGCGTATTACCGAGTGTCTTTAAATTTTTACATTGTCATTATTCATCACTACAATATTTTTTTGTATAAAATAATCCTTATTCAAAATAATATTTAACAGAAGTTATGTTAGTTAGATAAAAATAATATCTTTTACGAATTGTGTTTGAGTAAGACAAAGATAATAAAATTTGTTATCATCTATAAAAATAATTGTTTTTGATATCTAAAATAATATTTATAAAATATTACAAAATAAAAATTTTAAGACAATATTTTTAAATAAAAATATAATATTTTGTAAGAATTATCAAAAAATTAAACAAATAACATTTATAAAAATTATCTAAAATTATTTATGATTAAAAATTATAGAGAAAAATTTTTATTCATATTCTCACCAATTATTTTTTCAATGAAATAACGTAACTTAAAAAAAAAACAAATGTACTTCGCATACAAGTCCTAACATAGCTACTGCAATAACGTATACACCCTTTCTCCCCTTCCTGACGGGGATAGCAACTCAATGGCGGTGCACTTCTCTACGTATGATGACAGCGTGATGCTCTTTTGAAGAGCGACGGCGCGGTGCTCTCCTCGATGGATAATAGTGTGGTCATCTTCTCTTTTCTGTCGCAGTCATTTTGTTGTAGTCATCTGCGCGGTGCTCCTCGTTTTGCGTGAGAAACCCCTCTCCTTTCTCTTCTCCTTCTCGTTCTTCCACTATTCTTCTGTTTTTAGATATTTGAAAAAACTCATTTTGATGTTCTCTGATTTAATTTATTACAGTTTAGTTAGATTTTAATTTTTAGTTAGTAAATTTATTTTGCAGTTCTTTGATTTACTATTTTCTGAAAAAAATTGAGTTGTTGTTCTTTTGATACTGAACTTTGATTTGCTTTTATTCAATTTAAAATCTATTTGGATAAGTCTTTTTTAAAAAAATATTTTTATTAAAAAATATAAAATAGCAAAAGATATTTTTAATACTTAAAAACTCTTTAAAAAGTCTATCCAAATGTAAAATAACTTTTGTCTGTTAAAAAAGATCTTTTTTAAGATGAAAAAATAAATACTTTTTTAAAATCCAATCCAAATTGTTCCTTGGTTCCTGTTTTGGTTGCTGGAAAAAGGGTCACACTTGATATATCAATAACTTTTCTTCTTCCTCTTTTATAGAAATAATAATAGAAATAATTAAAAAGAAGGGAAGGTTAAAATGTATAAAAAAAGTGACAATACAAGACTATAATTGTAAGTTAGTTTATAATTTTTCTCTCTTAGTTATTATTTTGTGCTTAAGGTTGTAACTCTAATTATTTTAGAAACACAAGAATGGTTATTTTGTCCTTAAGACTAATTTGGTGCTATTTTGTGTTTATGACTGTAATATTTTGATTGTTTTAATGGTGTTGGATTACTGTTTCGATTAGTTATCAATAAGTTGTTGGATTCTTTTATTGAATTTTTATCACTAAAAATAGGCATATAATATATTTGTGTGTACAGGATAAACTTGATGATCCCTGAGAAGTTAGAGAAATTCCTACGCCACTACAAGAGACACGCCAAATAGCGGCGGTTTTTTTAGGGATTTGCAGCGATTTTTAACCGCCGTTAAATAAAATTCCAGCTGTTCCACAAGCGTCACTTATTAAGGGTGGAGATTTGATTTTGCGGCGATTTTAGAAAACCGCAGGCATAACCACTGCAAATCAGATAATTGATTTTGCGACACTTGCAAAATCGCCGCTATTTTAGTCAGTGAATTTAAAAAAAATCTAAAACCGCCGCAGCCGCAGGTTTGGGTGGGTTTTTGTTTTATAAATAAAGCTTCAGGAAGCTAATTAAGTATAGAATGAGTTAATATTCAACTAAAGGAAACAAAAAATGACACTCAAAAAACACAAATATCTCTATCATGGAAATATTCAGGTCAATAGCACACTTTAATGGCTATTAATTGTTATGAGATAATCCGCATAATGCATCAACGAGTCCTATGAAATAGTCCGCAATATAAACTCATAAAGTTCTTTCTGAATGTACAAGAGGAGATCATATCACACACTATAGACTAAGAGGACAATGCATTTAAAATGAGCAATTTCACTGTACATTAATAAGGAGCAAAAAGTAAGCTCTACACATTTAAATTTCATTGGCTAGCATAAAGAGGGGAAGATGCCATGGCACAAAGCATAAGTTCTGAGGATCTCTTTTTCTCCCTTCTCTTGTATTATTTGATATTCTTTTCCTAGTCTCCCTCCCTCTAAAAAAAACATTAAAATAAAATGTAAAAAGGAGAGAGAGCCCTATGAGATTCCTTGTGCCATGGGCAAGAGAAGAATATATTGAGAATCTTAAATGCCCAAACGTGCATTAACAAAGTTAAAAAAGAGCATATCTCACTAATTCAGTATATTTACACCAACATAAATCTTTATTTCTTCCATAATGCCACCTTCTGATCTATCATGGATTTCTGTGACAAGCCTTTTGGTTACTTATTGAAATTTTAAACAAGTTAATCGATAAGAAAGTGGTACTAGCATACTGTCTTGTTGAAGAAATCTCACTGACTACCAAAGAGTAGTCAAATAGAAAAGTAAGTACTGAGAGAAACAATAAGTCTTTGAGGCATCTGCTTCCTCATTTTCTTTACTCTCCTATTTCTTACAGTCTTAATACTAAATTTTACCAACAAAAAATAGGTGCTTTTCATTCCTTGCGGCCCTTGGCTTTCTTCCTAAAGTTATAACAGATGCACAATCATATGTATACTCAATCTTAAATTAAAGATAAGAATGAACTTTCACACTTTCCTTATTTGGAAGATGGAGTTTCTTTTTATGTTTTTCTTAAAAAAAGATAAAAAGAAACATTAAGCAATTCATTCATGGATTTGGTTGAAGTGGCAAGAAACTTTAAGGCCTTATTAAACAGGATGAAGGTAAATAAAGTTTCATAATAAAACCTCCTAAATATACCTCCTAAATAAAGTTTCATAATAAAACCTCATAAGTTTCATAATTAAGATCTCACACTTATGCTGCCTCATGGATGGCACACTACATGCTTTTGATTACCTTCATAATTATATATATCGTCTATGTATATATTAGGAGCTATTAGCCTATGATTTTTACTATTGATTCCCTTTCTATTATGATGTTATTGTTAGAGATAATAAGATCGTCAGGTGCATTTTTTTTATTAAATATAATGGGTGTGAATGAAAATATACCAATATATCTGAAAGGCATTTAACTTTAGCTCCTGCAGGCAATAGAACTCAAAAGTAATCACAATGCAATATCGAAGTCAATCCTCCAGCTGAACATCCATATATGATAGCCTACAGTTATAGTGATAAGTTTCAGTGACTAAGTAATAAAATTAATAGAGGAAGAAGAAAAGTAGTCGTAAATCATCGATTTCTCCTACATTTCGAGCATTTTTCATTTCTTTTGTAAGTAAATCCTGCATGACAGCAGCAAAAACCTTTGCCCCTTTAAAGTGCAATTGAGTTGTTTGATTTATACACCATGATATTTATAGTCTCATCAGAACCAAAAATAGAAAATACAATTTGCAAGTGTTTAATGCTTTTCTTGATAATTCAACTAAGAGATTCCTATTGACTATTACAGGAAAGTTACAATCAATATTATTCATGCTAATTTCAATTGGGTTCACTTTATATTCATTACAACACCTCATCACTTTAACATTAACAGAGTTAGGAAAAAATATCGCATTAAGCATAATAGTGGATGAACCAAGCATAATCAATCTTTTGATAAACTCATAACCACACCATCAATGGTACCATTCAATATATACTAATATCAAAATAAAATAAAACAATCAAACTAAAACTTTAAAAGAGAAAGAATCACACAACTGCTTATTAAATCATGAAACTTTCACTGAGGAAAACTAGCAAACAGTTTGTGTGCATATTCCATAAAAACACCAAAATGCACAAGACAATAAGTTAATACTATATCTAAGATTTTGGGAACAGAAAACAGAGTCAAGGATCATACCGTGAGCGGGTGGGCACTGCGCCGAGGATGATGGCAGCTGCAAACTGTGTGGAGGGAAATTGCGACTGTGACTGTGCGGAAGACCATTTCTACACGAAGTGAGATCTGCAGCACACAAGATGACAATGAATTAATGTCTGCAAGAAAGGGCAAGAGAGAGAAAAGGAGGGCAGATGGTGCAGGGGGATGAAGAGCTCACAGCGCACAATAGGGCAGTGGGAAGGAGGCACTGATTGCAAGAGAATGGAGAGGCATAGATGAAGTAGGGCACGATGGCAGGGGTGTGGGTGGGAGGAATGAAGGGTGATAGAGGATCAAGAAGGGCGCAATGAGGCTACGGCGGATGAGCTTGCAGTGCAATAGGGATTCAGAGAAAAGAGTCGCAACAATAGATTTTCAATTCAGAGAAAACACTTGGAGAAAACACCTAGGGGTGGTTTCAATCGATAAAAGTGTTTTGTTTAACCATAAATTCTGGTAATTTCGCTGCACACCACCGTCCAAATGGACAACCGCTGCAACTTTGCCACTTAGCGGCTGTCTTTTTGAACCGCTGATATTTTACCGCCGCAAACCCTCGCATCTGGCGTAGTGTACTAATGTATTTCAAAAAGTGTTTGATTAAGAGAATCCAGGAAGAGTTCAATGTTTTGGAAGAACTCTTACAAAAACTTCTCTTAAGAAAAATAAAGAAATAGATGAAATCAAGAAACAAAGTGAAGAGAGGTAACAGCCTTAAAAACTAAACTAGACGACCATAAGCAAAGGCTGCAAGGATTGAAAGATATTGTGAAACTTATGTTGTAACAAACTTTTCCTGGTATGAATGTTGATGAAGTGCTTTCCCTCTTACGATATAAGCAATTGTCTGCAAATAGTGCATAAGATCCGAATTTGATTTCTCGACATTCTCCTCCATCGACTCATATACCAAATAATAATTAGGTATATGTGTGCTAAATTATTGTAACACTTGAGTATACATGTTATTGTTAAGCTGATGTTTGTACTATAATTTTTTTTGTCCATTTAGATTTAATTGCAATTTGCTTATGGTTGGATGAAATTTTTTGAAGAGATAAAGGTGATTCTTGGCACTATAGTAAAACACAAAGTCTTTGGTTTCAAAAGAAAAATCTAGTTTCTTTTTTGTTCAAGTTCATCATGAGAAAAATATGTATTTTATTTACTTATGTTCATTATTTATTTGACTTGGTAACTTAACAAGTATGTTAATTGGTACTTGGAACATCTTTCTATATACATGTAATATATATTATTAGCTTATTTTCTCTATATTGATTAAATTAAATTTAAATATTTAAATATTTTTAGTGTGTGCGTGCTATATATCTTTCAAATATCAGATAACTATAACAAAGGTAAAAAATATATTGCTTTAGATATAAAAAAAGAGAATTTAAGAAAAACTCAATAAGGTGTTGCTTTATATATTAGAAAAAGACTGATAAACCACTATTTATGGTTTATATTGTGTTTAATTGTGTGGTTTTATCATGATCCTTACCCACTTATTCATTAATTTAGCATGCATTTATATTTCCTTCCTGAAATTATTACATGATTGAAAACTGCTTCATAGAAACTTTTAATTATGCATTTTAATTCTCCTTTATTCCATTCGATGTCGTAATCTGTGTGTTAAGTGTTTCAGGCTTTATAGGGCATGAATGAGTTGGAGATTGGAAAGGAAGCTAGCAAAAATGGAAGGAACACGAGAAATTGAGGAGATGACCAGCGAGAAGTGACGCGGCCGCATATGAAAGAGGAGAAATCGCAGTGACGCGGCCGCATGGTTCACGCAACCGCGCAGATTGGAAAAGCACAAGTGATGCGGAATCGTGGACGACGCGAACGCGTGGCAGGAAAAAACGCAAATGACGCGTCTGCATGGATGACGCGATCGCATGACGTGCGCGATCTGCGTAATCTGCAGAATTTGCTGAGGGCCATTTTGGACCCTATTTTGACCCAGGTTTCGGTCCAGAACAGAAGACTAGAGCCAGAGAACATGCAGAAACCAGGAAGATCAATTCGTTCTAGACAGTTTTAGTTTTTAGATCTAGTTTTTACTCCTCCTCTAGGTTTTCTCTCTATACATTGATAGTTCTTAGGATTTTATTTTTCTACCACTTTTTGTATTGGGATACTGAGAAGAGTTATTACCTCATCAAGATATCGTCATTCTAGTTCGTTTTCTTTACTTGGCTTTACTCTTCCATGTCCTTTGCTTTGCTTAATTTTACCATTGGAATATTTTTAGGATTATTTAATACAAGGATTACTTTTATTTTTAATTGATTATTTTGATTTTTGTTTACAATGTCTTTCTTCAATTCCCTTTCATATGTTATGAATTTTACATTCACAATGAGCGAGTAGTTCCCTAACTTGATGGGGAGTTGATTGAAAGGAACCCTTGAGTTGGAAGGCTTAAAAGAAAGATTGTAATTGGGTTTATTGTTGAATTGCCCTCTAGTCACTAACACCAATCCCTTTTAATTAAGTGGGTTGCAACTTGTGAACGGACATAGCATTCCAACTTGTTTGACTTTCCTTTACCTAGTAAGAGATAACTAAACAGGATAACCTTTAATTATCAATTAATCTAGAGAGTAATTCAACAATAATGGGGCTTCCAACTAATCAACTCCCAGTCAAGGCTTTTATTTACATTATTCAAATTCTCCAATTTAATTTCCTGTTTACTCAACTCAAACCTTTTTGAAAACATCTGATTAATAAAATAGCACACTTTTCTGCAACTCGTTGGGAGACGACCTGGGATTCATACTCCCAGTATTTTAATTTCAAATTTCTGTGACACCTTTCTAAATTGATAAGTAGATTTCTGGCGAGTTAAGAACTATACTTGCAATGTATATATTTTAATAATTTTTAATTCGCCAATTTCTGCTCGCATCAATTTTTGGCGCCGTTGCCGGGGAGTTGCAATAGAATGCTAAAGGTATTAAGTAGAATTTATTTATTTGCATTTTATTTTATTTTTGTCACTATGAGCTGTACGTTTCTTTCGTTAAATGACGCGTTCACTTCCTGATCCAAGCTTGCTAGTATTTGATCCTGAAATTGAAAGAACTCTTTCACGTATAAGGCAAGCTAGGCGTCGGTGACTCCTCTTTGAGGACAAACCTGAACCGTCATCTAAGGAAGAAACAAGCTCCCTCTCTACTGATCTAGTTCATTTACGTGCAGGTGACATGGCAGCGTCCAGAAGAGTCACTATCCAGGAGGAAGGAGCCCCTGATTTTACGCTCCAACCATTCCAGGCACACCACCCAGCAGTAGCTATAGATTTTGAAATAAAGTCTTCACTACTCAACTTGATGCCCAAGTTTCATGGCTTACCTGCTCAAGAGCCTATCAAGCATCTTAGGAATTTCTAGACTGCTTGTTCTACTGTTAAGCGTAATGGCACTGATGAAATCTCCATTCTGTTGAAAACCTTCCCGTTTTCTCTGGAGGAAAAGGCAAGAAAGTGGTACTACACTCAACCCCTAGCAAATGTATCCAACTGGGATACACTCAGAAAAGAGTTTTTGGAAAAATTCTTTCCATCTGAAGTTACTGATAAACTGAGGAAAGACATTTCCACGATTGTTCAAGATGACAACGAGACTCTCTTTGAATACTGGGAGCGCTTCAATAATCTTCTGGAAGCATTCCCCCACCACAGGATTGACAAGATAGTGTTACTCAGTTATATCACACAGGGCATGAGGCCCCAAGATAAGACCACATTGGAAAGTGCTAGCAATGGGTCTATGAAGAAGTACAAGACTACTGATGAGGCATGGCAATTGATCAGCGACTTAGCTGAATCTACTAGGAACCACAGGCAGAAACAAGGCCGTTCAAAAGCCGTTGCAGAAGTATCCTCTAGCAGAGAGACTACTGCTCTAGCTCAGAGTATCTGTGATATGACCAACTTGCTGAAACAGATGCAATTGAATCAACAACAAGTTCAGCAAGCTCAACCTCCTCCACCACAGCAAAGCAAACAGTTAGTCCCACAGAGAGTTTGCAGAGTCTGTGCTGATTATAGCCATTATACCGATGAATGCCCGCAGCTCCAGCAGGAAGACAACATGGTGGCATCCACTCATAACTTCTATGACCGCCCCAACCAAGGGTACAATCAAGGTGGAAATCATAACCATGGATGGCAGGACAATTCTAACCAGAATTGGAGGGACAACAATAACAGAAGAGGCAGAGATAATCAGAGAAATCAGAGGTAGAATAATAACAACAACAGGCAGCAGAATCAACCTTACAGAGCACCTCACCTGAGGCAATTCCAAGGACCACAGAATACCCAACAGAAGACCTCTCAATTTACTCATCCTTCTTCATCTCCTAATGAAGAGTTACTACAATCTTTTGAGCGGAGACAACAGACCATGGAAAATAACATTATGAATAGCATTAATGTCAGTCTGAATGGTCTGACCTCTACTTTGCAAGCTCTTGTTTCACAGATTGGATCAATGCAAAATTCCAGTAACCAACCTTCAAGCCCCACTGGAATCCCCTCTCAACCATTACCCAATCCAAAGGGGGGCATTAATGCCATCACCCTAAGGTTTGGAACCACACTGTAGGAGAGGAATCAGGAGGAGCCAAGCCTACCAGAACACGCCTCAGCTGAAGAGGTAGTAGAAATAGAAGATATTGAAGAGGAAGAGGATATACAGGACATAGCTGAAGAAGAAGAAGCTCAACCACAGGAGGAAGCACCAAAAGGCGCAGACACTGCAGAAAACACCACTCCCATTCTATTTCCACAACTTGCAAGGAAGCCCAGGAAGCAGCTGGAACCCGATCCCAAAATGGTAGAAATATTCAAAAAGGTTGAGGTAACTGTTCCTCTTTTTGATGTTATTCAACAGGTATCTAAATATGCAAAGTTTCTAAAAGATTTATGTATACATAAAGACAATATTAATGAATTAGAAACTATACCTTTAGGTAGTTCCATATCTGCTTTAATGGGAGGATTACCTGAAAAGTGTAGTGACCCAGGTCCTTGTATAGTTAGTTGTACTATTGGTGGTGTAGTAATTTATGATTGCATGTGTGATTTAGAAGCATGTGTTAGTATAATGCCTTTGTCTATATATGATATTTTGAGGCTCCCTCCCTTAAAAAGGTCGGCAGCTCATTTTGTGTTAGCAGATAAAAGCATTATTACAGTGGCTGGAGTTGCTGAAGATGTTTTAGTAAACATTAAAGGGCTCATATTCCCCACTGATTTTTATATCCTGGATATGTCCCATAATGACTCAGATAAGCCATCATCAATCCTACTTGGAAGACCATTCCTGAAGACATCAAAATTCAAATTGGATGCTTTTTCAGGAACATACTCTTTTGAAATAGATGGCCGAATGGTAATCTTCAATCTGAATGGAGTTATAAACAACCCTCCAAAAGATCATTCTATCTTCCAATGTGATGTCATAGATGAAACTGTAGCTAAAATTCACCAGGAAGAGTTGGAAGAAAGGTATACAGGACAAGGTCCAAGTGTGGGGACCCTCTTAACTGATAATAAGGGCACTTCGGCATTTTCACAAGCTCAATGATCAGAAGTTAGAGTTGAAGCCCCTCCCTCCACATCTCAAATATGCTTATCTTGAAGATGAGCAGAAGTTTCCAGTTATCATTGCACAGGACTTCACTTCTCAGCAGGAAGAGCAGTTACTTAGTGTGCTGAGGAAGCACAAGAAAGCAATTGGGTGGAGTTTAGCAGACATAGTAAGCATCAATCCTCAAGTTTGTGAGCACATGATATTTTTAGAAGAAGGAGCAAGACCTGTTCGCCAACCCCAAAGAAGATTGAACCCCACCATTTTAGAGGTTGTCAAGAAGGAAGTGACCAGACTATTAGAGGCAGGTATTATCTATCCCATTTCAGACAGTGAATGGGTTAGCCCAGTACAAGTGGTGCCCAAGAAGTTTGGAGTCACTACAGTGAAGAATGAACATAGAGAGCTCATAGCAACCAGAGTACAGAACGCCTGGAGGGTTTGCATTGATTATAGGCGTCTCAACCAAGCCACCCATAAGGATCATTACCCACTTCCATTCATTGATCAAATGTTGGATCGCCTGTTAGGTAAATCATATTATTGCTTTTTAGATGGTTACACAGGCTATTTCCAGATTCATATAGCTCCTGAGGATAAGAAAAAGACTACCTTTACATGTCCTTTTGGGACTTATGCTTACAAGAGAATGCCCTTTGGCATGTGCAATGCACCAGCTACCTTCCAGAGGTGCATGATGAGTCTTTTCTCTGATCTTATTGAGGACTGTATGGAGGTTTTTATGGACGATTTTAGCGTTTATGGTGATTCTTTTAGCCTTTGCTTAGATGGATTATCTAGAGTATTAGATAGATGTGTCACTATAAACCTTGTATTAAATTTTGAAAAATGTCATTTTATGGTTAAACAAGGAATTGTACTGGGACATGTTGTATCTAATACTGGCATTTTTGTAGATCCAGCAAAGGTGGATGTTATTTCTAGTTTGCCTTACCCCTCTTCTGTGAGGAAAGTTCGTTCGTTCCTTGGCCATGTAGGTTTTTACAGGAGATTTATTAAGGACTTTAGTAAGGTAGCACTTCCCTTATCCAGATTACTGCAGAAGGATATTGAGTTCAAGTTCAGTGAGGATTGCAAACAAGCGTTTGATAAGCTGAAGACCGACCTGACTCAAGCTCCAATTGTGAGAGGACCAGACTGGAGCCAGCCGTTTGAAATCATGTGCGATGCTTCCAACCATGCAGTAGGAGCAGCGCTGGCTCAACGTGAAGGTAAGGATCCTTTTGTTATTGCTTATGCGTCTAAGACTTTAGACACTGCCCATTCCAATTATACTACTACTGAAAAAGAGCTTCTTGCTATTGTTTTTGCTCTGGATAAATTCCGAGCTTATTTACTTAGTACTAGAGTAGTAGTGTATTCGGACCATGCAGCTTTAAAGTATATATTAGCTAAAAAGGAGTCCAAACCAAGGCTCATACGTTGGATACTACTATTACAAGAATTTGATTTAGAAATAAAGGATAGGAGTTGTAACCAGAATCTAGTGGCAGAACACTTGAGTCGCCTTGAGCACATTAAGGATGATTCTACTCCTATAGATGATAATTTTCCATTTGATAACCTGCAAGCAGTATCTGAGGTAGTCCCTTGGTACGCACCTGTAGCTAATTATCTAGTTAGCCGCACATTTCCACCACACTTTTCTAAGCATCAAAGGGACAAGCTGAAAAGCGAATTTAAATATTATATATGGGATGACCCATATATTTGGAGATGTGGCGCTGATCAGGTAATTAGACGTTGTGTGCCTCAATCATAATTCCAGTCCATTTTAGAGGCATGTCACTCATCTGAGAGTGGAGGATATTTTGGCCCTCAAAGAACAGCTAGAAAGATCTTAGACTGTGGATTCTGGTGGCCTACTCTTTTTAGAGACGCTGCTGAGTTTTGTAAATCTTGTCTCCCATGCCAAAAATTTGGTAATATATCCAAGAGGGATGAGATGCCTCAACAAATTATGCTTTTTTTGTGAAATTTTTGATGTTTGGGGCATTAACTTCATGGATCCATTTCCAAATTCTAATGGTTATTTTTATATATTGTTAGCTGTGAATTACGTTTTCAAATGGGTGGAAGCAATTCCTACCCGTACTGATGATGCTAACACTGTTGTTTCCTTTATGAGAAACCATATTATTTGCCGCTTTGGATCACCACGAGCAATCGTAAGCGATCAAGGCACCCATTTTTGTAACAGGAGACTAACAGGATTAATGAAGAAGTATGGGATAATTCATAAGGTTACAACAGCATATCATCCTCAGACCAATGGGCAAGCCGAGGTGTCAAATAGAGAGATAAAGCGTATCTTGCAGAAGATAGTCAAACCTCATAGAAAAGACTGGAGCACCAGGCTACAAGATGCACTATGGGCATATAGGACAGCATATAAAACACCCATTGGGATGAGTCCTTTCCGCTTAGTTTATGGAAAAGCTTGTCATCTCCCAGTTGAAGTCGAGCACAGAGCCTTTTGAGCAGTCAAGGAGTGCAACATGGGAATTGAGAAAGCCGGAGCTGAAAGGAAGTTGCAACTGCAAGAACTGGAGAGCCTTCGCCTAGAAGCTTATGAGAACTCAAGAATATACAAGGAGAAGATGAAGGTTGTACATGATTAGCACATCAAGAGAAAAGAGTTCCAACCTGGGGATTTAGTCCTCCTTTACAAATCTCGACTGAGGCTCATGCCAGGCAAGTTGAGATCAAAATGGGAAGGTCCATACAGAGTAGAGAAGGTCGAACCATACGGAGTTTATCACCTAAGGCATCCTTCAAGCTCTGAACTTATCAAAGTTAATGGACAACGTCTGAAGCTGTACCATGGCGAGAAGATGCAGAAAAACAAGGAGCTTGAGATCTTCCTCTTGGAAGATCCCCACTCAGCAGAAGATTGAGCTAGTGGAGCGTCCAACTTACGGACGTTAAAGCAAAGTGCTAGGTGGGAGACAACCCACCATGGTATGATCGTTCTTTTCTTCACTTTTAGTTTTTCTATTTAATAACTCTTCTCTTTATCAGCACATTTCGTACATCTGCATTTGCATACTTTAAAAAAAAAAAGTCACGCGACGCGACCGCATCAGCGACGCGTCCGCGTCGAAAGGATAGGGGAGAAAATAAAAATGAACAGAGAGTCACGCTGGAGCATGGCTAGAGGCATGCTGATGATTGGATTTTTGACGGTTTAGAATTTCACAAATGAATTCTCGTTGCAAGTATAGTTTCTAAACCAACAATAATCCTTTCATACAAAAGATTGTTTGTCACAAGTAACAAACCCCTAAAATTAATAACCGAAGTATTCAAACCTCGGGTCGTTCTCCCTAGGAATTACAATAAAGTGTCTTGTTATTGGTTTGAGTTGTTTTGGGGTTTTGGACAAGAGGCATGAAAGTAAATGGCAATGAAAATAAACTAACAACTATAAAAGGCTCTTGGCAAGGTATGAAAATTAGAAGTCCTATCCTAGTTATCTTTCTCAATTGTGATGAGAATTGTTCATTGCTAACACTTAGTTAACCCTTACTAAAGAAAGGAAAGTCAAGTGGATGAATTGACTTGAGCCATAAGTCCTAGCCAACTCCCAAGGAAAGACTAGCTTTAGTGCACTCCAAACCAATTAGCAATCTCTCCAATTACCAATCAACAAAGGAATTAGATAACTCAAGTGTCACTAATTACTATACCTAGGCCAAGAGGAACAAAAAATCTATACTATATCTAGAAGAGGCATTTCAACAAACACATAGAGTGCAATAAAAGTAAACAACATAAATTGCAAGAATTAAAGAGAGATCTAACTACAAAGGCAAGAGATCAACAATAGAAAAGCAAAGAAGAACAATTATTATGAATTACCTCTTATTGAATTGAAAGAATGTAGAAAGAACAATACTAGATCTACAACAAAATATAAGAACAACATAAAGGAAATTACAATAAAAGAATAGAGGAAGATGAATGTAACAACAAGAAATTGAAAGGTAGAAGTAGAAGAAAGCAAGGATTAAAACCTAGATCTAAGAACTAATCCTAATCCTAATCCTAGAGAGAAGTGAGAGCTTCTCTCTCTAGAAACTAACTCTAACTAATAAACTAAACTAATGGTTAAAAGTTCTTGTAAAGTATGAGAGTATGTTGATTCCCCTTCAATCCTTGACTTAAATAGCATCAGAAATGAGTTGGATTGGGCCCACAAGGCTTCTAAAATCGCTGGCCACATGTTGCATTAAGTGAACCAGATGGCAGCAACGGTGCGTGCGCGTACTTTGCGCGTGCGCGCCACCATCCGTGTAGCAACTATGGAAAATCTTATATCGTTTCGAAGCCCCAGATGTTAGCTTTCTAACCCAACTGGAACCGCATCATTTGGACCTCTGTAGCTCAAGTTATGGTCGTTTAAGTGCGAAGAGGTCGGCTTGATAGCTTTCCGGTTCTTTCATTTCTTCACGAGTTCTCCAATTTTTCATGCTTCTTTCTTCATTCCCTTGATCCAATCTTTGCCTCCTAAGCCTTAAATCGCTTAACAAACATATCAAAGCATCTAATGGAATCAAGGAGAATTAGATTTAGCTATTTTAAGACCTAAAAAGCATGTTTTCACTCTTAAGCACAATTAAAGGAGAATATACAAAACCATGCTATTTCATTGAATAAATGTGGGTATAAGGTGATAAAATCTCCTAAATTCAATACAAGATAAACCGTCAAATTGGGGTTTGTCACATGCCAGTGGCACAAATCGTCCCACGCGACCGCGTCGCTGACGCATCTGCGCATTTGGGAATAATCGCCTCCCACGCGACCGCGTGCCCCACTCGGCCGCGTGCCCTGTTTTCGACGTAAAAAATGGTGCACAACGAATTATTGTGCGAGAGTGGTGCTGGATTGGTGCTGGACGCACAATCCCTATCACGCGACCGCGTCGCCGACACGTCCACGTCATTTCTTTCTGAAGCCCACTCACGCGATCGCATGCCCCACGCGATCGCGTCACCCGAAATTTGGCAAATATATAAATTCGAACAGAGAGTTGTGCAGGCGCGAGGTTGCACTCGCGCCAGAAGCATAACATGGGTCACGCGACCGCGTGACCGACGCGACCGTGTCAATTGAATTAAAGCGCAATCACGCGAACGCGTGCCCCACGCGGCCGCGTCACCTGCGCTACACAACTCAACCTGAATTGCCAAAATATCTTATCTTTCTCCTCTCCAAATCCTAATTTTCCTTTTTCCTCCTTATTTCTTCCTTCTCCCTTCTTCCTTCTATCTCACCTTCCACTCTCTCTCTCCCCCATTAACAAGGTTTTATTTTCTTCTTCCCGCCTTCCTTTTCTTTCATTCTTCTTATTTTATATGTTATTTTCTTTTCTTTTCTTTTTCTTTTCATTATCCATATTTTCTTTCTTCTTCTTTCCTTTTTACATGGTGTTAGAAATTTATTTGAGTCATTATTCCTTATTATATGCTTGTGGATTGTTACAAATTTTTTGGCAATTATATATTATTTTCTTTAAAGTGTTGCTTGCATGTTTACTTTAATACTTTCTATACCTTATTTACCATGCATGCTATCTGTTTGTGAAACGCCCATATGGCATTATGCACTTCTCTGTTATACTTTCTCCTATTCAATACTTGCTTTTCATAAACTCCCTTTACTATTGTATTAATTGAATTTAATTGTCAATACAACATGGTGATTTATTACAAGTAATGCTTGGTCCATGCTACTCACGCCCTTTTCCGGCATGCCAATAAACACCTTGCATTCACTTGTCATTATATGCACTAGCTATTTTCCATCAATGATTTTTCACATGTACTCATGAGCATGTGTTAATGTCAGTTACATCTTAATGTGCATCCATCACCACCTTTTCCGTTCCCTTCCTTGCTATATCTGTTTGAATTTAAATTACTTTCTCTTCCCTTTTTCAGGATGGCCACCAAGAAAGGTAAGGAGAAAGCTACTCCCAAACCCCCAGCAAGAAGAGGAACTAAAAGAGCATTAGTGGCAGAACCTTCTTCAACTGCAGTCAAGCCCTCAACAAAAAGAGTTAAGAGGATCATAAAGGTTGATAATCGAAAGGTTAGATCGGCAAGAACAGAAAGCGAAGTTAAGAGAGCGCCGTAACAATCGCCGATTCAAACACCTCAGGGAGCTACTTAGAGGAAATTGCAGAGACTCAGACACCTCGGAATCCACTTCTTTTACCAGCACAGGGAGCCATGGTGGTCCCGACTGTGGAAATAGTGTTACCAGCCCATCCCTGTTCCTGACAGATGGCACCGAGGACGGTGCAAAGCCTTAAGTGTGGGGAGGTCGGTCAGTATCTGGCTTCCGGAGGTAATTTCTCTTTCCTAGCACCAATAAATTAGGATATTTTAGTTAGATTTTCTTTCTTTTATAGAATAGGATAAATTGCATAGTAATAGGTTAGTTGCATGCATGTTCTACTTGATTGAAAAGACATTAAGTTTTTTCTAAGACTCTATCTTTGGAACAAAATTTCACTAATTTTAATTAAAATTTTTTTATGATAAATCTGCTTGAAGTTGTATTTGGAACATGATGTTTGAGCTAAAGAACACACAACCTATGAAGATTTGAGCCTTTATGCATGGTTACATTATCTAACCATAATTATTTTATTCTTGTGTGTTTACTTCTCTATGATTGTAATCTATATTTTGTTTTATCCTATATGTCCAATATTTATTATGTTTGTATGCTTGCATATGATTGAGGCCATTATTTATTTAAACTCACTTATCCAAATTAAGCCTACCCTTTTCAATTACCTTTGTTAACCACTTTGAGCCTTTAAATCCCATTTGTTCTATATTTTACCACATTACTAGCCTTAAGCGGAAAAACAATTGTATATCCCAAATTGAATCTTTGGTTAGCTTAAGATAGAATTGTGTATGCTAGTTAAGTATGAGAAATTGTGGGAACAAAAGTTATTAAGGGAATGTATCATGATAATACAATGGGAATTTGGATACCTACTCATGTGAAACTATAAGAATTAAAAATCTATGTGCATTGATAAGCTATGTTTATTTTTATGTCTATATTAAAAAAAATCAATAAATAAATAAGGGGACAAAATTACCCCAATGCTGAATTAAGAATTCAAAGAACAATGCACATATGATAAAAAAATAAATTTGATACATGAGTATGGAATGTAAAAGGGAATTCTGGGTGGCTAGGTATGAATTCTAAGGTTATATAAAATATACAGGTTGGGTTAAAGCTTGGGTTAATTAAAGATTCAATTTATAAGCTTACTTAACCATATATGTATCCCTACCCTTACCTTGGCCCCATTACAACCTAGAAAAGACCTCATGATGTTTGCATTGGTATATTAACTTCTGTTGATTGGTTAGGAGAAGAACAAAAGTTAGAAAGCATGATTAGAGAAGGATAGAGTGATTACCTTATACACTAGAGAGATTAGAGCGTACATACATCATCAGTGAGGGTTCAATGCTTGAATTTCCATGTTCCCTGCTTTCATGAGCTATCTTCTTGCACTTTTATCTGTCTTACTGTATAATGGTAGAATTAGTGGAATTTGATTTGTAATTGTTTTGAAGAGCTTATTTACTTTTGATCAAGTGGGCAAGAATCATATAGTTGCATTCATATATATAGGTTGCATTGCATTGCATGAGTTTCTACATGTTCATACTTATTTATCTTATCTCCTTCAGTTAAGCATGAGGACATGCTAATGTTTAAGTGTGGGGAGGTTGATAAACCACTATTTTATGGTTTATATTGTGTTTAATTGTGTGGTTTTATCATGATCCTTACCCACTTATTCATTAATTTAGCATGCATTTATATTTCCTTCCTGAAATTATTACATGATTAAAAACTGCTTCCTAGAAACTTTTAATTATGCATTTTAATTCTCCTTTATTCTATTCAATGCCGTAATCTGTGTGTTAAGTGTTTCAGGCTTTATAGGTCATGAATGAGTTGGAGATTGGAAAGGAAGCTAGCAAAAATGGAAGGAACACGAGAAATTGAGGAGATGACCAGTGAGAAGTGACGCGGCCGCATGGCTCACGCGTTCGCGCGAAAGAGGAGAAATCGCAGTGACGCGGCCGCATGGCTCACGCGACCGCGCGGATTGGAAAAGCACAAGTGATGCGGAAGCGTGGACGACGCAAACGCGTGGCAGGGAAAAACGCAAATGACGCGTCCGCATGGATGACACGATCGCGTGACGTGCGCGATCTGCATAATCTGCAGAATTTGCTGAGGGCCATTTTGGACCCTATTTTGACCCAGGTTTCGGCCCAGAACAGCAGACTAGAGCCAGAGAACATGCAAAACCAGGGAGAACAATTCATTCTAGACAGTTTTAGTTTTTAGATCTAGTTTTTACTCCTCCTCTAGGTTTTCTCTCTATACATTGATAGTTCTTAGGATTTTATTTTTCTACTACTTTTTGCATTGGGATACTGAGAAGAGTTATTACCTCATCAAGACTTCGGCATTCTAGTTCGTTTTCTTTACTTGGCTTTACTCTTCCATGTCCTTTTCTTTGCTTAATTTTACCATTAGAATATTTTTAGGATTAATTAATACAAGGATTACTTTTATTTTTAATTGATTATTTTTATTTTTATTTACAATGTCTTTCTTCAATTCCCTTTCATATGTTATGAATTTTACATTCACAATGAGCGAGTAGTTCCCTAACTTGATGGGGAGTTGATGGAAAGGAACCCTTGAGTTGGAAGGCTTAAAAGAAAGATTGTAATTGGGTTTATTGTTGGATTGCCCTCTAGTCACTAACACCAATCCCTTTTAATTAAGTGGGTTGCAACTTGTGAACGAACATAGCATTCCAACTTGTTTGACTTTCCCTTACCTAGTAAGAGATAACTAAACGGGATAACCTTTAATTATCAATTAATCTAGAGAGTAATTCAACAATAATGGGGCTTCCAACTAATCAACTCCCAGTCAAGGCTTTTATTTACATTATTCAAATTTTCCAATTTAATTTCCTGTTTACTCAACTCAAACCTTTTTGAAAATATCTGATTAATAAAATAGCACACTTTTCTGCAACTCGTTGGGAGACGACTTGGGATTCATACTCCCAGTATTTTAATTTCAAATTTCTGTGACACCTTTCTAAATTGATAAGTGGATTTCTGGCGAGTTAAGAACTATACTTGCAACGTATATATTTTAATAATTTTTAATTCGCCAATTTCTGCTCACATCAAAGACAACTTCAAATAAACTTAGATAAGTGTTGCTTTTGGTATATGAAAAGGCAATTTAAAAAAACATGGACAAGTGTTACTTTAGGTATATAAAAAAACAACCAGAAAAAACTTATACAAGTGTTGCTTTAGGTATATGAAAAGCCAACTTAAAAAAATCTGGACAAGTGTTGCTTTATGTATTAGAAAATACAACTCATAAAAAGTGTTGCCATAAAGTCTTTATTAAAGCATTGTGTTTGGGTCCTCTAAGGTAACCCTTACGTGAAGTTGCTTTTTTTTAGTAGAAAAGGCAACATTTCCTTAAGGTTGCCATAAAAAATGTTTCTTTGATACACAAAAGCATTGTCTTAGATCAAAGGTAACGGCCGTATAGCCAACCCCCAAAAAGCGTTGCATTTTTTTGGAAAGTGTTTCCTTTGATCAAAGGCAACACTTTTTCTTATTATAGGTAACGTTTTTAAAGGGTTGCCTCAACCCGAGTTTGTTGTAATGAAATTTTGAATATAGATCTGGGTCGAAGGCAAATAAGCACAGAAATCAAGTATTGTGCACCAATTTAAAAAAATATATATCCCAGCGGTCAAATTAGCCCCTGAGAGCTAAGATCACTCGTTCTCTAACATGTTAAGTGACAGCACAACAAACACTTAAGAGTTTTAATTGACTATTAACATAATAAGTTTATGAAATTAGATTAAATCAAAACCTAATTGAAGGGAGGACTTAAAGCATTGGAATCCCTCAATTTAGGGTTGATTTGATTTACTTTCATAAACTACTCATATTATAGGTCAATTAAGACTACTAAATGTGTATTATGATATTACTTAACGTACCACATCAATAAACTCCGTTAGCAGTAAAAGTGACGAAAGAACTAGCATGACTAATTTAAAATCTTTAAAGGATGAATTTGATTAAATAAATCTTTCCAAGACCAATTTAAAAAATGAGTGATCTTTCAAGAACTAATTTGACCATTTACTCCCTAAAATATATTATATTTATATAGATATACATCTCTAGGATGCTGTGCACCCAGGGTAAAATAAAAGAATATTCATCTTACTGTATCTATCTGGCTCCTACCCATTCGAGAGCGGGTGATTGTCTGGCCCGATGCGAGGTGGAGCAAGATCGGACTTAGGTAATACCCGTTCTAGTATATATATATATATATATATATATATATATATATATATATATAATTTTAATATATAATATATGTAAAATAATTAGTAAAGTAATTAATAATATTGTATTATATTTAAGTTTTTATTTTAATTTATATTATATATATAATGATGGTTATATACATTTTAAAATTTAATTTTATTTATTAAATTTTAATAATTATAGGGGCAGATTAGAGTTTAACTTTACTATATGCAGATAGGAGCGACATGGGTTCTACCTGGGTTATTGTAGGGTAAGATGGGATTGGATAGGACAAAAATTCGCTCCTACCAATTCTATGCCACCCTAAGTGTACCCAAAATATGTTAATATCTGGTTTATTTTATTTTTATTTTTTTATTTCATCCAATTTTATTCAAAAAATTTAAACTTTTAAAATTATAATTTTTTTAATTTAATATTTGTATGCATATAATTTAAATTGATGATTTAGTTTAATTCAATACCAAAAAAATACTCACATTATTATATTCATATGGTTAATTATGTTTATATATTTAATTTTAAAAAATTAACAGTTTAAAATTATTAAATTAAAAAATTAATAATTTAAAATTTTAAATATATTCCAATTATGTACAAACTCACTCAGGTCTTAATACGTAAATATAATATTCTTGATCGTGTTATGTTGGTTTGATTTTTATTTTTTATTTTATCCAATTTTATTCAAATAAAATTTTTAAATTACAAAATTTTCAATTTAAAACTTAGATGAATATAATTTAAATGAACGATTCAATTCAATTTAATACAAATAAATGTACTTATAATATTATACTCGTATGGTTAATTTTTTTATATATTTGATTTTGAAAAAACATATAATTTAAAATTTTTAAATTAAAAAATTAACTATTTAATATTTTAAATGTATTTAAGATAGGTACAAAACTATTGTTCTGAAAACCAAATCGGACCGACCGGTTCAACCGGGTTAACCGAGAGCCGGTCATCTAGTCGGTTCGAGTGATGCCAAAAACTCTTTGGCAAAAAACTGGTAAAAAAACTGGTCGAAATGGTAGTTAACCGGTAAACCAGTAAAACCAGTCAGTTTTTTGACAGTTTTTAAAGGTTAAAAATTAAAAAAATTAAAAAACCTATATAAAAGCTACCCACTACCCAGTTACCCCTCTCTCTCAGGAGAAAACCCTAATACCCCTCTCCCTCCCCCTCTGAATTCCAACGCCGCCACTACCCCTCTGAGTTCCAACGCCGCCACCATCAACAGTAGCGTCACCTTTTTAGCTTCTCTGTCATCGTGGTGTCGTCAATCCCGCCGCTTTCCTCGTCCTCGTTGGCCGCCCCTCTTCTCCTCCTAGATCCCTTCTCCTCGCATCATCAGGTCTGCTCGGAGCTGTTGTTGGTGTTGTCAAGCCACTTCTGTCTATGTCGTCATCGGCCTCCATGAACTTGTCTCTGTCCTCATCGTCTTTGCCCGTCTTTGTCTTCGATCCCTTTCTCTGTCGAACTCACAGCGAAGTTCGAACATTTTTCTGCCGTCGTGGACTCTTCGCTCACTTTGCCGCCGTAGAAAATTACAGAGTTTGATTATGTTGCTCTCCCTGTTTCTTGAGTTCTTCGATAGTTTAATTTATTTTTTTATTTTATTAATTATAATGATTATGATTTGCTATTTTTTATATTCTGGATTCTGATGGTTAGATAGATTGAACTCTGATTATTGTAATTGTAAAAGAAAAAATTCAATTGGATTAACTATTTAACTATATTGATTAACTGATGAAGGAAATCTGGTTGCTACCTCTTTTGTTATTCTTTTGTTTTATGACTTGATAATGGTTGCTGGTACTTTTGTTAAATTTTTTAGAATAATTTTGTTGATTTTAAAAAAACTAAATTATACATTGGTGCCAATAACTACAGCAAGCCTTTTTGTTAATTTGTTACTGCAATTTGATTTGATAACCTGTTTGTTTTTATTTCATATATTTTTGTAATTCTGTTTGTTCAAAATTTAAATTATGATTATGTTTGCAAATTCAATGGTGAGTGGTTATTACTGATTTGTTTCAATTGTTTGTTATTTTTTATTATTAGGTTATAGATTGAAATTTTAAATTTTAAATTTTATTAGGTTAAATTTTATTGAAATTTAAATATTTAAAATTATATATGAAATTTTTAGTAATTTTATTTAATATTTAATTAAACTGGTTGAACCCCAGTTGAACTTCGGTCGAACCATTAAATTAGTGAACCAGTCACCTCACCGGTTTATTGACCGGTCCGGTTCTCGCAACCTTGTACAAAACCAACTCAAAACTTGATATATTGGCATAATATTTTGAGTGGTGTTATGATGCACCACTATTTCGTGGTACATCTTGTGCTTAATTGAGTGGATTTTATCCACTATTCTCACACTTATTCAAACAATTTGCATGATTTTACAATTCCTTCCCAATTTTGTTCTATGGTTGAAATCTTGCTTCTTAAGCCTTTAAATTGTGTATTTTTAATGTCCTTATATACCATTCGAAGCCGTGATCCATGCATTAAGTGTTTTCAGGTTATATAGGGCTGGAATGGCTTGGAGGATGGAGAGGAAGCTTGCATAAATGGAAGGAGCACAAGAATTAAAAGAGATAGCTAGCGAGGAGCGACGTGTGCGCGTATCCGACGCGTGTGCGTGATTTGGAGATTTGCACAGCGACGCGGGCGCGTACCTGACGCGTACGGGTGACACGCAAAGAAGACCATTGACGCGTATGCGTGACTTGCGCCACGTGCAAAAAATGCTGGGGGCAATTTCGGGCTGAGTTTGGATCCAGTTTTTGGCCCAAAAACGCAGACTAAAGCCAGGGGACTAGCAGAGACTCAACATACATTCAGACACTTCTCATTTACATAATTTTAGGTTTTAGATGTAGTTTTCTAGAGAAAGAGAGAGGCTCTCTCCTCTCTATAGGTTTAGGATTCTTAGTTTTATTCCCTTTCAGTTTTAGATTTCTATTATACTTTAATTTAGTTTTCTTCTACTCTTATTTGTTCTAGTATTTTATTTTATCTATCTTCTCTTGTTGATCTATTTATTCTACAATTTAATTTATAAACTATTCATGTTAGATTCAATTTTCCTTTTAATGCAATTTGAAGTATTTCATATTTATTATTTCTCTCTTCATCTATTTGCAATTGGTTGTTTAGATTTATTTTTCTTGTTAGTTTTCTATGATTTTATTTTGTGCCTTCCAAGTGTTTGACAAAATGCTTGGGAGGATCATAAATTAGACTTTAATGTTCTTGGCTTGGGATGGTAACTTAGGAACTCTTGAGTTACTAATGTCCAAGTAATTGATGATTGGGAGCCATTAAATCTAGTTCTTACTAATTGAATTGGTGGAGAGCTAAGACTTATGGACTTGGATTGATATAGCTCATTTAACTTTCCTTGACTATTAGTTAGAGGATGACTTAATGGGATTGATCCTTGCCAATTTCTCATGTTGTGGTTAGTGATAAGGATAGAGATCCTTGACCACCAAACCTTGCCAAGAGCTTTTCTAGTCATTTGATTTTCCTTTGTAACCCCAAAATATATTGTAAATATTTTCCTTATTATTGGTTATTGTAAATATTTTCCTTATTATTATTGGTTATTGTAAATATTTTCCTAGAGCTTCTCGTGTGCCTTATTATTGGTTATTGTAAATATTTTCCTTTTGCTTATTTGTTGGTTTTTTGTTAGTTTTAGGTCTTACTTGCTTATTTCTATTAGTTTTTGTTTTTAGTAGCTACTATGAATTCTCACCCCTTTGGCTATGAGTGTGGTTATAATTATGT
This sequence comes from Arachis stenosperma, assembly GCF_014773155.1. NCBI lineage: Eukaryota > Viridiplantae > Streptophyta > Magnoliopsida > Fabales > Fabaceae > Arachis > Arachis stenosperma. The sequence continues at coordinate 40,902,498 of NC_080378.1, read as the reverse complement.
TGCAGGAAGAGGAGATTATAATGACAACCTGCATCATGGTTGGAACAATCAAAGATGGGAGGAGCCACAAGGATTTGATCAACTTTCTTGGCAACAACCTCCACCAACTTACTATAAGCAACGACCATTCCATGATGCATACCAAGACAATGGTTATGGTAGACCTTTTCGTTACACTCAATACCCACCATAACACGTCTATGAACCTCCTCTTCAACATAGCTTTGAACCACCATACTCACAAGCCCCTTTCAACCAAGCACTTCCATATGATCCTAACCCATATCCACCATACAAACCACCTCATGAACCATATAGGGAGCCACCCCAATTCCAACCCAATTACCCACAAAAACCACCACTTCCATATACACCTTGTCCATACCCATCGATCCTAGAGCCATATGATCCTAATTATGTTATCCAAGAGGGACAAGAGTCAAGGGATCGTCCCAAGGAAACAGTGGACCGACTTCATGCAACCATTCATCAGCTGCAGTGAGCGGTAATTCGATTACATTCCCAACGTTTGGACACTCAAGGAGCCTCCATGCCCTCATGTGGAGAATCTAATGAAAAATGTAGTATGAAGGAGACACCACTGAACAGTGATGAGCATGAATTTGTGTTGGAACAATTGGAAGAAGCTATGCCCCCCAGAGAAGAAGAAGAAGAAGTGGTTGAAGATCTAGGTGATGCTGAACCTCTATGGGAATTTAGAGTTGTAGAGTATTCCTCCAATCAGCTTGAAATTGATGTTAAGGAGGATGGTGCACAACCTCCAAGGCATGTTCCTTATGAAGAATTGGACGGAATAGATCAAGAGGCAAGTTCCCTTGGTGATGATGATCATGAGTCAAGCCCTCCTAGTGATGAACTTGCATCCGCAACTGAATCCCTTGATTTTGAAGAACCTTCTCCAAGTGAATCTGAAAATGATGTGGAGGTAGACTTTTCTCAACCTCCAACTTATGACTTAAGTGATGGGGAAGAATTAGAAGAGTTTGATCAGGGTGCAGTTGAAGTTGAAGAGGCTTGTAAAGACGTGGAAGAACTCAGAGAAGAGCACAAGGGAGTGGAGCTTGTAAAGCCATTGAAAATACCTCTCCCCAAGCCATCACCTTCCATCCTTTCATTCAAGTGGGTAAACCTCTTATCTCTAAGCTTTATAATCCCACTTGAATATGGTTTGCTTGAGACGGATGGTCAACTTAGAGCTCTTTTTGGCTTTAAGAGTAAGAGGGAGATGGTCAGTGATAGGAGCTGTCATGCAAGGTTTACTATGGTTGCATGATCCAAGTCGCATTGTGGTGCACGAAATTGTGAACAATACTTTTCACAACTCTCATAATCCCTGGTCATGAACTCCAAAAACTTGGTGGTTCAATTCCATGGCATTACACAACTTCGCACAACTAACCAGCAAGTGCACTGGGTCGTCCAAGTAATACCTTACGTGAGTAAGGGTCGATCCCACGGAGATTGTTAGCATTGAAGCAAGCTATGGTCATCTTGTAAATCTTAGTCAGGCAAACTCAAATGTATATGATGATGAACGAAAATAACATAGAAGATAAGGATAGTGATACTTATGTATATCATTAGTGTAAGAGCTTCAGACAAGCATATGAAGATGCCTTCCCTTCCGTCTCTCTCTGCCTTCCTACTGCCTTCATCCACTCCTTTCTTACTCCTTTCCATGGCAAGCTCGTGTAGGGTTTCACTGTTGTCAGCAGCTACCTCCCATCCGCGCAGTGAAAGCTAATGCACGCACTCTGTCACAGTACTGCCAATCACCGGTTTGGTTCCCTCCCCTACCGGAATAGAATCACTCTTTTGCGTCTGTCACTAACGCCCAGTAGGTTACAGGTTTGAAGCACGTCACAGTCATTCAATCATTGAATCCTACTCAGAATACCACAGACAAGGTTAGACCTTCCGGATTCTCTTGAATGCCGCCATCAGTTCCTGCCTATACCACGAAGACTCTGATCTCATGGAATGGTTGGCTCGTTTGTCAGGCGAGCACTCGGTTGTCAGGCGATCAACCATGCATCGTGCAATCAGGAATCCAAGAGATATTCACTAAGCCTCAGATGCTTGTAGAACAAGAATGGTTGTCAGTCACCTTGTTCATGGGTGAGAATGGTGATGGGCGTCAATCATCACCTTCATCATGTTGAAGAACAAGTGATATCTTGGACAAAGAACAAGCGGAATTGAATGGAAGAACAATAGTAATTGCATTAATACTCGAGGTACAGCAGAGCTCCACACCTTAATCTATGGTGTGTAGAAACTCCACCGTTGAAAATACATAAGCATAAGGTCTAGGCATGGCCGAATGGCCAGCCTCCAAAGGTCTAAGATAGCATAAAACAAAGATAGCTACCAAAAGTCCTCCTCTCCCTTTTAATACAATAGTAAAAGGTCCTACTTATAGAAAACTAGTACATAGATGAGTAAATGACATAAAAATCCACTTCCGGGCCCACTTGGTGTGTGCTTGGGCTGAGCAATGAAGCTTTTTCGTGTAGAGACTCTCCTTGGAGTTAAACGCCAGCTTTAGTGCCAGTTTGGGCGTTTAACTCCCAATTAGGTGCCAGTTCCGGCGTTTAACGCTGGAATTTCTTGAGGTGACTTTGAACGCCGGTTTGGGCCATCAAATCTTGGGCAAAGTATGGACTATTATATATTGCTGGAAAGCCCAGGATGTCTACTTTCCAACGCCGTTGAGAGCGCGCCAATTGGGCTTTTGTTAGCTCCAGAAAATCCATTTCGAGTGCAGGGAGGTCAGAATCCAACAGCATCTGCAGTCCTTTTGAGTCTCTGGATCAGATTTTTGCTCAGGTCCCTCAATTTCAGCCAGAAAATACCTGAAATCACAGAAAAACACACAAACTCATAGTAAAGTCCAGAAAAGTGAATTTTAACTAAAAACTAATAAAAATATACTAAAAACTAACTAGATCATACTAAAAATATACTAGAAACAATGCCAAAAAGTGTATAAATTATCCGCTCATCACAACACCAAACTTAAATTGTTGCTTGTCCCCAAGCAACTGAAAATCAAATAAGATAAAAAGAAGAGAATATGCAATGAACTCCAAAAACATCTATGAAGATCAGTATTAATTAGATGAGCGGGGCTTTTAGCTTTTTGTCTCTAAATAGTTTTGGCATCTCACTCTATCCCTTGTAATTTAGAATGATTGGCTTCTTTAGGAACTCAGAATCCAGATAGTGTTATTGATTCTCCTAGTTAAGTATGATGATTCTTGAACACAGCTACTTATTGAGTCTTGGCTGTGGCCCAAAGCACTTTGTCTTCCAGTATTACCACCGGATACATACATGCCACAGACACATAATTGGGTGAACCTTTTCAGATTGTGACTCAGCTTTGCTAAAGTCCCCAATTAGAGGTGTCCAGGGTTCTTAAGCACACTCTTATTGCCTTGGATCACAACTTTATTTCTTTCTTTTTCTTTCTTTTTTTTTTCTTTTCGGTTTTTTTTTTTTTTCGTTTTCTTCCTTCTTTCTCTTTTTTTTTTTTTTGTATTCACTGCTTTTTCTTGCTTCAAGAATCATTTTTTTAATGATTTTTCAGATCCTCAGTAACATGTCTCCTTTTTCATCATTCTTTCAAGAGCCAACATTCATGAACCACAAGTTCAAAAGACATATGCACTGTTCAAGCATACATTCAGAGAACAAAAGTGTTGCCACCACATCAAAATAATTAAACTATTATAAAATTCAGAATTCATGCAATTCTTTCCTTTTCAATTAAGCACGTTTTTATTCAAGAAAGGTGATGGATTCATAGGACATTCATAACTTTAAGGCATAGACACTAAGACACTAATGATCACAAGACACAAACATGGATAACCATAAGCATAAAAATCGAAAAACAGAAGAATAAAGAACAAGGAAATCAAGGAACGGGTCCACCTTAGTGATGGCGGCTCTTTCTTGCTCTTGAAGATCCTATGGAGTGCTTGAGCTCCTCAATGTCTCTTCCTTGTCTTTGTTGCTCCTCCCTCATGATTCTTTGGTCTTCTCTAATTTCATGGAGGAGAATGGAGTGTTCTTGATGCTCCACCCTTAGTTGTCCCATGTTGGAACTCAATTCTCCTAGGGAGGTGTTTAATTGCTCCCAATAATTTTGTGGAGGAAAGTGCATCCCTTGAGGAATCTCAGGGATCTCATGGTGAGAGGGGTCTCTTGTGTACTCCATCCTTTTCTTGGTGATGGGCTTGTCCTCATCAATGGGGTATCTCCCTCTATGTCAACTCCAACTGAATAACAGAGGTGACAGATGAGATGAGGAAAGGCTAACCTTGCCAAAGTGGAGGTCTTGTCCGCCACCTTGTAGAGTTCTTGGGCTATAACCTCATGAACTTCTATTTCTTCTCCAATCATGATGCTATGGATCATGATGGCCCGGTCTATGGTAACTTCGGACCGGTTGCTAGTGGGAATGATTGAGCGTTGTATGAACTCTAACCATCCTCTAGCCACGGGCTTGAGGTCATGCCTTCTCAATTGGACCGGCTTTCCTCTTGAATCTTGCTTCCATTGTGCGCCCTCTTCACATATGGTTGTGAGGACTTGGTCCAACCTTTGATCAAAGTTGACCCTTCTAGTGTAAGGATGCTCATCTCCTTGCATCACAGGCAAGTTGAACGCCACCCTCACACTCTCCGGACTAAAATCCAAGTATTTCCCCCGAACCATAGTGAGATAATTCTTTGGATTCGGGTTCACACTTTGGTCATGGTTCTTGGTGATCCATGCATTGGCATAGAACTCTTGAACCATCAAGATTCCGACTTGTTGAATGGGGTTGGTGAGTACTTCCCAACCTCTTCTTCGGATCTCATGGCAGATCTCCGGATATTCACCCTTTTTGAGTGAAAAGGGGACCTCGGGGATCACCTTCTTCAAGGCCACAACTTCATAGAAGTGGACTTGATGCACCCTTGAGAGGAATCTATCCATCTCCCATGACTCGGAGGTGGAAGCCTTTGCCTTCCCTTTCCACTTTCTAGAGGTTTCTCCGGCCTTGGATGCCATAAATGGTTATGGAAAAACGAAAAAGCAACGCTTTTACCACACCAAACTTAAAATGTTTGCTCGTCCTCGAGCAAAAGAAGAAAGAAGGGAGTAGAAGAAGAAGAAATGAGGAAGAGGGGGAAGGTGGTGTGTTCGGCCAAGAAGGGAAAGAAGGGGTGTTTAGGTTGTGTGAAAATGAAGGGTTGAAGAAGGGTATATATAGGAGAGAGGGGGGTAATGGTTCGGCCATTGAGGGTGGGTTTGGGAGGGAAAGTGGTTTGAATTTGAAGGGTGAGGTTGGTGGGGTTTTATGAAGGATGGATGTGAGTGGTGAAGAGAAAGATGGGATTTGATAGGTGAAGGGTTTTTTTGGGAAAGAGGTATTGAGGTGATTGGTGAATGGGGGAAGAAGAGAGAGAGTGATGGTGGGGTCCTGTGGGGTCCACAGATCCTGTGGTGTCAAGGAAAAGTCATCCCTGCACCAAATGTTGCTCAAAATCACGTTTTGAGCTATTTCTGGCGTTAAACGCCGGGCTGGTGCCCATTCCTGGCGTTTAACGCCAGGTTGTTGCCCTTTACTGGTGTTTAACGCCAGTCTGGTGCCCCTTTCTGGCGTTAAATGCCCAGAATGGTGCCAGACTGGGCGTTAAACGCCCAACAGCTAGCATTACTGGCGTTTGAACGCCAGCTTCTTCTCCTCCAGGGTGTGCTATTTTTCTTCCTGTTTTTCATTCTGTTTTTGCTTTTTTCATTGTTTTTGTGACTTCTTATGATCATCAACCTACAAAAAAGATAAAATAACAAAAGAAAATAGTTAACTATAAAACATTGGGTTGCCTCCCAACAAGCGCTTCTTTAATGTCATTAGCTTGACAGAGGACTCTCATGGAGCCTCAGAAATACTCAGAACCGTGTTGGAACCTCCCAACACCAAACTTAGAGTTTGAATGTGGGGGTTCAACACCAAACTTAGAGTTTGGTTGTGGCCTCCCAACACCAAACTTAGAGTTTGACTGTGGGGGCTCTGCTTGGCTCTGTTTTGAGAGAAGCTCTTCATGCTTCCTCTCCATGATGATAGAGGGATGTCCTTGGGCCTTAAACACCAAGGATTCTTCATTCACTTGAATGATCAACTCTCCTTTATCAACATCAATCACAGCCTTTGCTGTGGCTAGGAAGGGTCTACCAAGGATGATGGATTCATCCATGCACTTCCCAGTCTCTAGGACTATGAAGTCAGTAAGGATGTAATGGTCTTCAATCTTCACCAAAACATTCTCTACAAGTCCATGAGCTTGTATTCTTGAATTGTCTGCCATCTCTAATGAGATTCTTGCAGCTTGCACCTCAAAGATCCCTAATTTCTCCATTACAGAGAGGGGCATGAGGTTTATACTTGACCCTAAGTCACACAAGGCCTTCTTGAAGGTTATGGTGCCTATGGTAAAAGGTATAGAAAACTTCCCAGGATCCTGCCTCTTTTGAGGCAGTTTCTGCCTAGACAAGTCATCCAGTTCTTTGGTGAGCAAAGGTGGTTCATCCTCCCAAGTCTCATTTCCAAATAACTTGTCATTCAGTTTCATGATTGCTCCAAGGTATTTAGCAACTTGCTCTTCAGTGACATACTCATCCTCTTCAGAGGAAGAATACTCATCAGAGCTCATGAATGGCAGAAGTAAGTCCAATGGAATCTCTATGGTCTCATTTTGAGCCTCAGATTCCCATTGTTCCTCATTGAGGAACTCAGAGGAGATTGGTACACGCCCACTGAGGTCTTCCTCAGTGGCGTCCTCCTCCTCTCTTTCCTCTCCATATTCGGCCATGTCTATGGCTTTGCACTCTCCTTTGGATTTCTTCTGTATTACTTGGGAGAGTGCTAGGAGGGAGTTCAGTAACTTTCTTGCTCAGCTGACCCACTTGTCCTTCCAAATTTCTGATGGAGGACCTTGTTTCATTCATGAAACTTTGAGTGGTCTTTATTAGATCAGAGACCATTGTTGCTAAGTCAGAAGTATTCTGCTTAGAACTCTCTGTCTGTTGCTGAGAAGATGATGGAAAAGGCTTGCTATTGCTAAACCTGTTTCTTCCACCATTATTGTTATTGAAACCTTGTTGAGGTCTCTCTTGATTCTTCCATGAGAGATTTGGGTGATTTCTCCATGAAGAATTATAGGTATTTCCATAGGGTTCTCCTAGGTAATTCACCTCTTCCATGGAAGGGTTCTCAGGATCATAAGCTTCTTCCTCAGATGAAGCATCCTTAGTACTGTTTGGTGCATTTTACATTCCAGACAGACTCTGAGAAATCAAATTGACTTGTTGAGTCAATATCTTGTTCTGAGCCAATATGGCATTCAGAGTGTCAATCTCAAGAACTCCTTTCTTCTGACTAGTCCCATTGTTCACAGGATTCCTTTCAGAAGTGTACATGAATTGGTTATTTGCAACCATTTCAATCAATTCTTGAGCTTCTGCAGGCGTCTTCTTCAGATGAAGAGATCCTCCAGCAGAGCTATCCAAGGACATCTTGGATAGTTCAGAGAGACCATCATAGAAAATACCTATGATGCTCCATTCAGAAAGCATGTCTGAAGGACATCTTCTGATTAATTGTTTGTATCTTTCCCAAGTTTCATAGAGGGATTCTCCATCCTTCTGTCTGAAGGTTTGGACTTCCACTCTAAGCTTACTCCATCTTTGTGGTGGAAAGAACTTTGCCAAGAAGGCATTGACTAGCTTTCCCAAGAGTCCAGGCTTTCTTTAGGTTGAGAATCCAACCATATTCTAGCTCTGTCTCTTACAGCAAAAGGGAATAGCATCAGCCTGTAGACCTCAGGGTAACCCCATTAGTCTTGACTGTGTCACAGATTTGCAAGAATTCAGCTAAAAACTGATGAGGATCTTCCATTGGAAGTCCATGGAACTTGCAATTCTGTTGCATTAGAGAAACTAATTGAGGCTTAAGCTCAAAGTTGTTTGCTCCAATGGCAGGGATAGAGATGCTTCTCCCATAGAAATCAGGAGTAGGTGCAGTGAAGTCACCCAGCACCTTCCTTGCATTGTTGGCATTGTTGTTGTTTTCGGCTGCCATGTGTTCTTCTTCCTTGAAGAATTCGGTCAGGTCCTCTAAAGAGAGTTGTGCTTTGGCTTCTCTTAGCTTTCTCTTCAGGGTCCTCTCAGGTTCAGGGTCAGCTTCAACAAGAATGCCTTTGTCTCTGCTCCTGCTCATATGAAAGAGAAGAGAAAAAGAAAATGTGGAATCCTCTATGTCACAGTATAGAGATTCCTTGAAATGTCAGAGGAACAAAGAAATAGAAAGAAGAAGGAGAAGAAGAATTCGAACTTTAATTAGATAAGGTTCAAATTGTGCATTTAGAAGGAGTAGTACTCCATAAGTAGAAGGATGTGAGAAGGGGGGAAGTGGATTTTTGAAAATTCAATTAAAAGATTTTGAAAACATTTTGAAAATTTGATTGATAATTTTCGAAAATTGAAAGTGAAAAAGAAATCAAGTGATTTTTGAAAAAGATTTTGAAATTAGAAATTAAAAAGATTTGATTGAAAACTATTTTGAAAAAGATGAGGTTAAAAAGATTTAATTGAAAAGTTATGGTTTTAAAAAGATGTGATTGAGAAGATATGATTTGAAAACAATTTTAAAAGATATGATTTGAAAACAATTTGAAAAGATATGATTTTAAAAATTAATGACTTGCCTAACAAGAAAAGATATGATTCAAACATAAAACCTTTCTTAATAGAAAAGGCAAAAAATGTTCAATCAAATCATTAATTGTTAGTAAGTATCTTTGAAAAAGGAAAGAAATTGATTTTGAAAACATTTGATTGAAAAGATATGATTTGAAAAAGATTTGGTTTTGAAAAACTTTGAAAACTTGAAAAAAAATTGATTTTGAAAACAAAATCTTCCTCCTAGCACCATCTTGGCGTTAAACGCCCAGAATGGTATACATTCTGGCGTTTAACGCCCAAAATGCTACCTCTTTGGGCGTTAAACGCCCAACCAGGTACCCTGGCTGGCGTTTAAACGCCAGTCTGCCTTCTTCACTGGGCATTTTTGAATGCTCAGCTTTTTCTGTATAATTCCTCTGCAGTATGTTCTGAATCTTCAATTCTTTGTATCATTGACTTGAAAAGACACAAATAAAAAATATTTTTGGATTTTTAATAATCAAAATGCAACAGGAATCAATTAACAATGCATGCAAGACACCAAACTTAGCAGTTTGTGTGCTACTGACACTATATGAGACACATGAACACTCAAGTCAATAGAATTTAAAGATCAAAACAAGAAATATATGCATGGATTCGAAAAATGCAACAAAAACATGCATTTGACACCAAACTTAAGATGAGACACTAGACTCAAACAAGAAACATCAAATATTTTTGGTTTTTATGAATTTGCAAAATTTTTTTGTATTTTTCGAAAATTAAGTAGGAAAAGGTATCAAAATCCTTAATGATAATTCCAGGAATCAGTGCAATGCTAGTCTAAGACTCCTGTCCAGGAATTAGACATGGCTTCACAGCCAGCCAAGCTTTCAAGGAAAGCTTCGGTCCAAAACACTAGACATGACCAAAGGTCAGCCAAATCTTAGCAGATCACTGCTCCAAGAGCAAAATTGATGAGAATCAACACGCTCCTGTGGTGATAAGTTGAAACCTCGGTCCAATCAGATTAGACATGGCTTCTCAGCCAGCCAGATTTCAACAAATCATCATGAAACTCTAGAATTCATCTTCAAGAATTTCGAAAAAAAAATAAATACCTAATCTAAGCAACAAGATGAACCGTCAGTTGTCCAAACTAGAACAATCCCAGGCATTGTTACCAAAAGCTTGCTCAAAACTTGAACAATCCCCGGCAACGGCGCCAAAAACTTGGTGCGCGAAATTGTGAACAATACTTTTCACAACTCTCATAATCCCTGGTCATGAACTCCAAAAACTTGGTGGTTCAATTCCATGGCATTACACAACTTCGCACAACTAACCAGCAAGTGCACTGGGTCGTCCAAGTAATACCTTACGTGAGTAAGGGTCGATCCCACGGAGATTGTTAGCATTGAAGCAAGCTATGGTCATCTTGTAAAATCTTAGTCAGGCAAACTCAAATGTATATGATGATGAACGAAAATAACATAGAAGATAAGGATAGTGATACTTATGTATATCATTGGTGTAAGAGCTTCAGACAAGCATATGAAGATGCCTTCCCTTCCGTCTCTCTCTGCCTTCCTACTGCCTTCATCCACTCCTTTCTTACTCCTTTCCATGGCAAGCTCGTGTAGGGTTTCACTGTTGTCAGCAGCTACCTCCCATCCGCGCAGTGAAAGCTAATGCACGCACTCTGTCACAGTACTGCCAATCACCGGTTTGGTTCCCTCCCCTACCGGAATAGAATCACTCTTTTGCGTCTGTCACTAACGCCCAGTAGGTTACAGGTTTGAAGCACGTCACAGTCATTCAATCATTGAATCCTACTCAGAATACCACAGACAAGGTTAGACCTTCGGATTCTCTGAATGCCGCCATCAGTTCCTGCCTATACCACGAAGACTCTGATCTCACGGAATGGTTGGCTCGTTTGTCAGGCGAGCACTCGGTTGTCAGGCGATCAACCATGCATCGTGCAATCAGGAATCCAAGAGATATTCACTAAGCCTCAGATGCTTGTAGAACAAGAATGGTTGTCAGTCACCTTGTTCATGGGTGAGAATGGTGATGGGCGTCAATCATCACCTTCATCATGTTGAAGAACAAGTGATATCTTGGACAAAGAACAAGCGGAATTGAATGGAAGAACAATAGTAATTGCATTAATACTCGAGGTACAGCAGAGCTCCACACCTTAATCTATGGTGTGTAGAAACTCCACCGTTGAAAATACATAAGCATAAGGTCTAGGCATGCCGAATGGCCAGCCTCCAAAGGTCTAAGATAGCATAAAACAAAGATAGCTACCAAAAGTCCTCCTCTCCCTTTTAATACAATAGTAAAAGGTCTACTTATAGAAACTAGTACATAGATGAGTAAATGACATAAAAATCCACTTCCGGGCCCACTTGGTGTGTGCTTGGGCTGAGCAATGAAGCTTTTCGTGTAGAGACTCTCCTTGAGTTAAACGCCAGCTTTAGTGCCAGTTTGGGCGTTTAACTCCCAATTAGGTGCCAGTTCCGGCGTTTAACGCTGGAATTTCTTGAGGTAACTTTGAACGCCGGTTTGGGCCATCAAATCTTGAGCAAAGTATGGACTATTATATATTGCTGGAAAGCCCAGGATGTCTACTTTCCAACGCCGTTGAGAGCGCGCCAATTGGGCTTCTGTAGCTCCAGAAAATCCATTTCGAGTGCAGGGAGGTCAGAATCCAACAGCATCTGCAGTCCTTTTGAGTCTCTGGATCAGATTTTTGCTCAGGTCCCTCAATTTCAGCCAGAAAATACCTGAAATCACAGAAAAACACACAAACTCATAGTAAAGTCCAGAAAAGTGAATTTTAACTAAAAACTAATAAAAATATACTAAAAACTAACTAGATCATACTAAAAATATACTAGAAATAATGCCAAAAAGTGTATAAATTATCCGCTCATCACATTGCAAGGATTGGTGTAGAGCTCAATTGAATGGGTCTAGGAGGTTGTTTGGAAGCTTCAGTGCGAATTTCGATTGCTTGCCATCTGGGTGGAACAATGATGATCAACACAAAAATGGGTGCAAAAGCAAGGTTTGGGACCCCGAAATTCATTCTAGCAATCAACACTCTTGGGGCCTTGTGATGAGCGGATAATTTATACGCTTTTTGGCATTGTTTTTAGGTAGTTTTTAGTAGGATCTAGCTACTTTTAGGGATGTTTTCATTAGTTTTTATGCTAAATTCACATTTCTAGACTCTACTATGAGTTTTTTTGTTTTTCTGTGATTTCAGGTATTTTCTGGCTGAAATTGAGGAACCTGAGCAAAACTCTGATAAGAAGGCTGACAAAGAACTGCGGATGCTGTTGGATTCTGACCTCCCTGCACTCGAAATGGATTTTTTGGAGCTACCGAACTCCAAATAGTGCCTCTCAACGGGGTTGGAAAGTAGACATCCAGACCTTTCCAGCAATATATAATAGTTCATACTTTATTCGAGATTAGATGATGCAAACTGGCGCTCAACACCAGTTCCATGTTGCATTCTGGAGTTAAACGCCAAAAACACGTCACGAACCAGAGTTGAACGCCAAAAACATGTTACAACATGGCGTTCAAATCCAAGATAAGCCTCTGCACGCGTAAAGCTCAAGCTCAGCCCAAGCACACACCAAGTGGGCCCCGGAAGTGGATTTTTGCATCAATTACTTACTTCTGTAAACCCTAGTAGCTAGTCTAGTATAAATAGGATATTTTACTATTGTATCAGACATCTTTGGATTGTTTTTGGATTACCTTATGATCCTTTGATCACGTTCGTGGGGGCTGGCCATTCGGCCATGCTTGGACCTTCATCACTTATGTATTTTCAACGGTCGAGTTTCTACACACCATAGATTAAGGGTGTGGAGCTCTACTGTACCTCAAGTTTTAATGCAATTACTACTATTTTCTATTCAATTCAGTTTATTCCTGTTCTAAGATATTCGTTGCACTTCACCATGACAAATGTGATGATTCATGACACTCATCATCATTCTCACCTATGAACGCGTGACTGACAACCACTTCCATTCTACCTTAGACCGAGCGCATATCTCTTGGATTCCTTAATCAGAATCTTCGTGGTATAAGCTAGAATTGATGGCGGCATTCATGAGGATCCGGAAAGTCTAAACCTTGTCTGTGGTATTCCGAGTAGGATTCAGGGATTGAATGACTGTGACGAGCTTCAAACTCGCGATTGTTGGGCGTGATGACAAACGCAAAATAATCAATGGATTCTATTCCGACATGATCGAGAACCGACAGATGATTAGACGTGCTGTGACAGAGCATTTGAACCATTTTCACTGAGAGGATGGGATGTAGCCATTGACAACGGTGATGTCCTACATACAGCTTGCCATGGAAAGGAGTAAAAAGGATTGAAGGAAGGCAGTAGGAAAGCAGAGATCCAACAGGGACAAAGCATCTCCATACACTTGTCTGAAATTCTCACCAAGGATTTACATAAGTATTTCTATCTTTATTTTCTGTTTATTTATTATTATTATTCGAAAACTCCATAACCATTTATTATCCGCTTAACTGAGATTTACAAGATGACCATAGCTTGCTTCATACCAACAATCTCCGTGGGATCAACCCTTACTCACGTAAGGTTTATCACTTGGACGACCCAGTGCACTTGCTGGTTAGTTGTGCGAAGTTGTGAAGAAAGTGTTGAGTTAGTAGATGCGCATACCAAGTTGAATGCCATTATTAGAGATCACAATTTCGTGCACCAAGTTTTTGGCGCCGTTGCCGGGGATTGTTCGAGTTTGGACAACTGACGGTTCATCTTGTTGCTCAGATTAGGTAATTTTCTTTTCAAAAAGTTTTCAAAAATCTTTCAAAAATTTTTCTTCTTTTTCGTTTTTCCAAAAATAATTTTTGAAAAAAAAAATACAAAAAATTATAAAATCATAAAAACCAAAAATATTTTGTGTTTCTTATTTGAGTCTAGTGTCAAATTTTAAGTTTGGTGTCAATTACATGTTTTAAAAATTATGCATTTTTCGAAAATTCATGCATGTGTTCTTCATGATCTTCAAGTTGTTCTTGGCAAGTCTTCTTGTTTGATCTTGATATTTTCATGTTTTGTGTCTTTTGTTGTTTTTCATATGCATTCTTGAATTCTTAGAGTCTAAATATTAAAAATTTCTAAGTTTGGTGTCTTGCATGTTTTTTTTCTAGAAAATTTTTCAAAAATATGTTCTTGATGTTCATCTTGATCTTCAAAGTGTTCTTGGTGTTCATCTTAACATTCATAGTGTTCTTGCATGCATCATGTGTTTTGATTCATAATTTTCATGTTGTGAGTCAATTTTGTGTTTTTCTCTCTCCTTATCATCAATATATATATATATATATATATATATATATATATATATATATATATATATATATCTTTTCCTTTTTTCTCTCAAAATTTTGAAAATTTGAGTTGACTTAGTCAAAAATTTTTAAAATTAGTTGTTTCTTGTAAGTCAAGTCAAATTTTCAAAATTTAAAAATCCTATCTTTTCAAAACTTTTTCAAAAATCAAATATTTTTCACTTTTCTTATTATTTTTTGAAAATATTTAAAATATTTTTCAAAATTTTTTTCTTAATTCTATTTCAAATTTTTGAAAACTTGCTAATAATTAATGTGATTGATTCAAACATTTGAAGTTTGTTACTTTCTTGTTAAGAAAGGTTCAATCTTTAAATTCTAGAATCATATCTTTTAGTTTTTTGTTAGTCAAGTAATCAAATTTTAATTTTAAAAATCAATTGTTTTTCAAAATATCTTTTCTATCATATCGTTTTCAAAATTTTATCTTTTTCAAAAATTTGATTTTAAAATGTCTTTTCCAACTTCTTATCTTTTCAAAATTGATTTTCAAATCTTTTTCAACTAACTAATTAACTTTTTGTTTATTTTTTATCTTTTTCAAAACCACCTAACTAATTTTAGCTCTCTAATTTTCGAAAATTACCTCCCTCTTTTTCAAAATTCTTTTAATTAACTAATTGTTTTAAATTTTAATTTTAATTTTATTTCTTCCTTTAATTTTCGAAAATCACTAACCCTTTTTTTTCAAAATTAATTTTCGAATTCTCTCCCCTTTCATCTTCTTCTATTTATTTATTTATTTACTAACACTTCTCTTCATCTCAAGAATCTAAACCTATCTTCACCCTTGTGTTTGGATTCTTACCTTTTCCTTCTTCTATTCCTTTCTTCTTCTACTAACATAAAGGAATCTCTTTACTGTGGTAAAGAGGATCCCTATTATTATTTTCTGTTCCCTTATTTTACATATGAGCAGGAGCAAGGACAAGTATATTCTTGTAGAGGCAGATCCTAAACCTGAAAGGACTCTGAAGAGGAAACTAAGAGAAGCTAAATTACAACAATCCAGAGACAACCTTACAAAAATTTTCGAAAAAGAAGAGGAGATGGCAGCCGAAAATAATAACGCAAGGAGGATGCTTGGTGATTACACTACACCTACTTCCAAGTTTGATGGAAGAAACATCTCAATCCCTACCATTGGAGCAAACAATTTTGAGCTGAAACCTCAACTGGTTGCTCTAATGCAACATAACTGCAAGTTCCATGAACTTCCATCAGAAGATTCCTACCAGTTTTTAACTGAGTTCTTGCAGATCTGTGAGACTGTTAAGACTAATAGAGTAGATCCTGAAGTCTACAGGCTCATGCTTTTCCCTTTTGCTGTAAGAGACAGAGCTAGTACATGGTTGGACTCACAGCCTAAAGATAGCCTGGACTCATGGGATAAGCTAGTCGCGGCCTTCTTGGCTAAGTTCTTTTCTCCTCAAAAGCTGAGCAAGCTTATAGTGGATGTTCAGACCTTCAAACAAAAAGATGGTTAATCCCTCTATGAAGCTTGGGAAAGATACAAGCAGATGACCAAAAGGTGTCCTTCTGACATGCTTTCAGAGTGGACTATTCTAGATATATTTTATTATGGTCTATCTGAGTTCTCTAAGATGTCACTGGACCATTCTGCAGGTAGATCCATTCACCTAAAGAAAACACCTGCAGAAGCTCAAGAACTTATTGACATGGTTGCAAATAACCAGTTCATGTACACTTCTGAGAGGAATTTCGTGAATAATGGGACGCCTCAGAGGAAGGGAGTTCTTGAAATTGATGCTCTGAATACCATATTGGCTTAGAACAAAATATTGACTCAGCAAGTCAACATGATTTCTCAAAGTCTGAATGGATGGCAAAATGCATCCAACAGTACTAAAGAGGCATCTTCTGAAGAAGAAGCTTATGATCCTGAGAACCCTGCAATAGCAGAGGTAAATTATATAGGTGAACCTTATGGAAACACCTATAATTTATCATGGAGAAATCATTCAAATTTCTCATGGAAGGATCAACAAAAGCCTCAACAAGGCTTTAATAATGGTGGAAGAAATAGGTTCAGCAATAGCAAGCCTTATCCATCATCTTCTCAGCAACAGACAGAGAATTCTGAGTAGAGCACCTCTAATTTAGCAAACTTAGTCTCTGATCTGTCTAAGGCCACTTTAAGTTTCATGAGTGAAACAAGGTCCTCTATTAGAAATCTGGGGGCACAAGTGGGCCAGCTGAGTAAGAAAGTCACTAAAACTCCTCCTAATACTCTCCCAAGCAATACTGAAGAGAATCCAAAAAGAGAGTGCAAGTCCATTGACATAATCAACATGGCCGAACCTAGGGAAGAAGGGGAGGACGTGAATCTCAATGAGGAAGACCTCATGGGACGTCTCCCAGGCAAGAAGAAGCTCCCTATTGAGGACCCAAAAGGATCTGAAGGTCATATAGAGACCATAGAGATCCCATTAAACCTCCTTCTGCCATTCATGAGCTCTGAAGACCATTCTTCCTCTGATGAGGATGAAGATGTAACTGGAGAGCAAGTTGCTCAATATCTAGGAGCCATCATGAAGCTGAATGCTAAATTGTTTGGTAATGAGACTTGGGAAGGTGAACCTCCCTTGTTCATCAGTGAACTAGATACATGGGTT
Organism: Arachis stenosperma; assembly: GCF_014773155.1. Taxonomy (NCBI): domain Eukaryota; kingdom Viridiplantae; phylum Streptophyta; class Magnoliopsida; order Fabales; family Fabaceae; genus Arachis; species Arachis stenosperma. The sequence continues at coordinate 40,885,696 of NC_080378.1, read as the reverse complement.
CAGCAAACCTTACCTCAAAAGAGACAAGATCCTGGAAAATTCTTAATATCCTGTACCATAGGCACCGTGACCTTTGAGAAGGCTCTGTGTGACCTAGGATCAGGCATAAATCTTATGCCACTCTCTGTAATGGAGAAGCTAGGGATCATTGAGGTACAGTGGTGGACGAAATTATGATTCAGTCTTTTCTAACTCGAAGCAATCCCCGGTAATGGCTCCAAAAACTTGGTGCTCGATATCACGGTGTCTAAAATTCAATTCACAACTCCGCACAACTAACCAGCAAGTACACTGGGTCGTCCAAGTAATAAACCTTACGTGAGTAAGGGTCGATCCCACAGAGATTGTTGGTATGAAGCAAGCTATGGTCACCTTGTAAATCTCAGTTAGGCAGATTAAATTGGTTTATGATGAGTTCGAAAATTAATTATAAAAAGAAAATAAAAAGGGATAGAAATACTTATGTAAATCAATAGTGGGAATTTCAGATAGGCGTATGGAGATGCTGTGCTCCTCTTGAATCTCTACTTTCTCATTTGCTTTCATCCAATCCTTCTTACTCCTTTCCATGGCAAGCTGTATGTAGGGCATCACCGTTGTCAATGGCTACATCCCATCCTCTCAGTGAAAATGGTCCTATGCTCTGTCACAGCACGGCTAATCATCTGTCGGTTCTCAATCAGGTTGGAATAAAATCCCTTGATTCTTTTGCGTTTGTCATCACGCCCAGCCTTCAGGAGTTTGAAGCTCGTCACAGTCATTCAATCCCAGAATCCTACTCGGAATACCATAGACAAGGTTTAGACTTTCCGGATCCTCATGAATGCCGCCATCTATCTAACTTATACCACGAAAGATTCTGTTGGGGAATCTAAGAGATATGCGCCCGGCCTAAAGTAGAACGGAAGTGGTTGTCAATCACGCGCGTTCATAAGTGAGAATGATGATGAGTGTCACAGATCATCACATTCATCAAGGTGTTGTGCAACGAATATCTTGGAATAAGAATAAAAGAGAATTGAATAGAAAGTAATAGTAATTGTATTGAAACTTGAGGTACAGCAGAGCTCCACACCCTTAATCTATGGTGTGCAGAAACTCCACCGTTAAAAATACATAAGTGAAAGGTTCAGGCATGGCCGAATGTCCAGCCCCCTGAGTGATCAAGAGACCGAATAATCAAGGCCAAACAGTCAAAAGATTAAACTGTCAAAAGATGTCTAATACAATAGTAAATCATCCTATTTATACTAGACTAGCTACTAGGGTTTACATGAGTAAGTAATTGATGCATAAATCCACTTCCGGGGCCCACTTGGTGTATGCTCGGGCTGAGCTTGATCTATCCACGAGCTGAGGCTTTTCTTGGAGTTGAACTCTAAGTTATAACGTGTTTTGGGCGTTCAACTCCGGATCATGACGTTTTTCTGGCGTTTAACTCCAGACAGCAGCATGTACTTGGCGTTCAACGCCAAGTTACGTCGTCAATTCTCGAATAAAGTGTGGACTATTATATATTGCTGGAAAGCTCTAGATGTCTACTTCCCAACGCCGTTGAGAGCGCGCCATTTGGAGTTCTGTAGCTCCAGAAAATCCATTTTGAGTGCAGGGAGGTCAGATTCCAACAGCATCAGCAGTCCTTTTGTCAGCCTTTTTCAGAGTTTTGCTCAAGTCCCTCAATTTCAGCCAGAAATTACCTGAAATCACAAAAAAACACATAAACTCATAGTAAAGTCCAGAAATGTGAATTTAAAAAAAACTAATGAAAAACATCCCTAAAAGTAGCTTGAACTTACTAAAAACTACCTAAAAACATTCCAAAAAGCGATAAATTATCCGCTCATCACAACACCAAACTTAAATGTTGCTTGCCCCAAGCAACTGAAAATCAATTAGGAAAAAAGAAGAGAATATACTATAAATTCCAGAATATCAATGAATATTAATTACAATTAGATGAGCGGGACTTGTAGCTTTTTGCTGAACAGTTTGGCATCTCATTTTTCCTTTGAAGTTCAGAATGATTGGCTTCTCTAGGAACTTAGAATTTTGGATAGTGTTATTGACTTTCCTAGTTAAGCATGTTGATTCTGAACACAGCTACTTATGAGTCTTGGCCGTGGCCTAAGCACTTGTTTTCCAGTATACCACCGGATACATAAATGCCACAGACACATAACTGGGTGAACCTTTTCAGATTGTGACTCAGCTTTGCTAGAGTCCCCAATTAGTGGTGTCCAGAGCTCTTAAGCACACTCTTTCTGCTTTGGATCACGACTTTAACCACTCAGTCTCAAGCTTTACACTTGGACCTTCATGACACAAGCACATGGTTAGGGACAGCTTGATTTAGCCGCTTAGGCCTGGATTTTATTTCCTTGGGCCCTCCTATCCATTGATGCTCAAAGCCTTGGATCCTTTCTACCCTTGCCTTTTGGTTTTAAGGGCTATTGGCTTTTTCTGCTTGCTTTTTCTTTTTCTTTCTATTTTTTTCGCCATTTTTTTCTTTTTTTTTTCACAAGCTTTTTACTTTTCACTGCTTTTTCTTGCTTCAAGAATCAATTTCATGATTTTTCAGATCATCAATAACATTTTTCCTTGTTCATCATTCTTTCAAGAGCCAACAATTTTAACATTCATAAACAACAAGATCAAAAGACATATGCACTGTTCAAGCATTCATTCAGAAAACAAAAGTATTGTCACCACATCAATATAATTAAACTAAATTCAAGGATAAATTCGAAATTCATGTACTTCTTGTTCTTTTGAATTAAAACATTTTTCATTTAAGAGAGGTGAAGGATTAATGGAATTATTCATAACTTTAAGACATAGTTACTAACTACTAATGATCATGAAATAGAGACACAAAACATAGATAAACACAACATAAAAAAACCGAAAAGCAGAAAAAAATAAGAACAAGGAATGAATCCACCTTAGTGGCGTCTTCTTCTTGAAGGACCAACAATGTCCTTAAGCTCTTCTATGTCCCTTCCTTGCCTTTGTTGCTCCTCCCTCATTGCTCTTTGGTCTTCTCTTATTTCTTGGAGAATGATGGAGTGCTCATGATGTTCCACCCTTAATTGTTCAACATTGTGGCTCAAGTCTTCTAAGAAAGTGTTGAGTTGTTCCCAATAGTTGTTGGGAGGAAAGTGCATCCCTTGAGGCATCTCAGGGATTTCTTGATGATGAGCTTCCTCATGCATCTCTTGAGAACTGTGGAGGGTCTCTCTTGCTTGCTCCATCCTCTTCTTGGTGATGGGCTTATCCTCTTCAATGGAGATGTCTCCTTCTATGATAACTCCAGCTGAGTAACATAGATGGCAAATAAGGTGAGGAAAAGCTAGCCGTGCCATGGTGGAGG
>NC_080378.1:40799670-40871758 GCF_014773155.1 Arachis stenosperma | reverse complement strand
GAGATTTATAGTATGTTCTCTTCTTTTTATCCTATTTGATTTTCAGTTGCTTGGGGACAAGCAACAATTTAAGTTTGGTGTTGTGATGAGCGGATAATTTATACGCTTTTTGGCATTGTTTTTAGGTAGTTTTTAGTAGGATCTAGCTACTTTTAGGGATGTTTACATTAGTTTTTATGCTAAATTCACATTTCTGGACTTTACTATGAGTTTGTTTCTTTTTCTGTGATTTTAGGTATTTTCTGGCTGAAATTGAGGGACCTGAGCAAAACTCTGATAAGAAGGCTGACAAAGGACTGCCGTTGCTGTTGGATTCTGACCTCCCTGCACTCGAAATGCATTTTCTAGAGCTACAGAACTCCAAATGGCGCGCTCTTAATGGCGTTGGAAAGTGGACATTCAGAGCTTTCCAGCTATATATAATAGTCTATACTTTATTCAAGATTTGATAATGCAAACTGGTGCTCAACGCCAGTTCCATGTTGCATTCTGGAGTCAAACGCCAGAAACACGTCACGAACCAGAGTTGAACGCCAAAAACACATTACAACGTGGAGTTCAACTCCAAGAGAAGCCTCTACATGCGCAAAGCTCAAGGTCAGCCCAAGCACACACCAAGTGGGCCCCGGAAGTGGATTTTTGCATCAATTACTTACTTCTGTAAACCCTAGTAGCTAGTCTAGTATAAATAGGATATTTTACTATTGTATTAGACATCTTTAGATTGTTTTTGGATTACCTTATGATCCTTTGATCACGTTCATGGGGGCTGGCCATTCGGCCATGCTTGGACCTTCATCACTTATGTATTTTCAACGGTCAAGTTTCTACACACCATAGATTAAGGGTGTGGAGCTCTGCTGTACCTCGAGTTTTAATGCAATTACTACTATTTTCTATTCAATTCAGTTTATTCCTGTTCTAAGATATTCATTGCACTTCACCATGAAGAATGTGATGATCCGTGACACTCATCATCATTCTCACCTATGAACGCGTGACTGACAACCATTTCCGTTCTACCTTAGACCGAGCGCATATCTCTTGGATTCCTTAATCAGAATCTTCGTGGTATAAGCTAGAATTGATGGCGGCATTCATGAGGATCCGGAAAGTCTAAACCTTGTATGTGGTATTCCGAGTAGGATTCAGGGATTGAATGACTGTGACGAGCTTCAAACTCGCGATTGTTGGGCGTGATGACAAACGCAAAATAATCAATGGATTCTATTCCGACATGATCGAGAACCGACAGATGATTAGCCGTGCTGTGACAGAGCATTTGGACCATTTTCACTGAGAGGATGGGATGTAGCCATTGACAATGGTGATGCCTGATGAGCGGATAATTTGTACGCTTTTTGGCATTGTTTTTAGTATATTTCTAGTAGGATTTAGTTAGTTTTTAGTATATTTTTATTAGTTTTTAGTTAAAATTCACTTTTCTGGACTTTATTATGAGTTTGTGTGTTTTTCTGTGATTTCAGGTATTTTCTGGCTGAAATTGAGGGACCTGAGCAAAAATCTGATTCAGAGACTGAAAAGGACTGCAGATGCTTTTGGATTCTGACCTCCCTGCACTCGAAGTGTATTTTCTGGAGCTACAGAAGCCCAATTGGCGTGCTCTCAACGGCGTTGGAAAGTAGACATCCTGGGCTTTCCAGCAATATATGATAGTCTATACTTTGCCCAAGATTTGATGGCCCAAACCGGCGTTCAAAGTCACCTTCAGAATTCCCAGCGTTAAACGCCGGAACTGGCACCAAAGTGGGAGTTAAACGCCCAAACTGGCACAAAAGCTGGCGTTTAACTCCAAGAAGAGTCTCTACACGAAAATGCTTCAATGCTCAGCCCAAGCACACACCAAGTGGGCCCGGAAGTAGATTTTTATGTCATTTACTCATCTCTGTACACCCTAGGCTACTAGTTCTCTATATATAGGACCTTTTACTATTGTATTTTCATCTTCTGATCTTTGGAATCTTTTGATCTTTAGATCTTTTGATCACTTTGGGGGCTGGCCTCACGGCCATGCCTAGACCTTGTTCTTATGTATTTTCAACGGTGGAGTTTCTACACACCATAGATTAAGGTGTGGAGCTCTGCTGTACCTCGAGTATTAATGCAATTACTATTGTTCTTCTATTCAATTCGGCTTGTTTTTGTTCCAAGATATCACTTGTTCTTCAACTTGATGAATGTGATGATCCGTGACACTCATCATCATTCTCACCTATGAACGTGTGACTGACAACCACCTCCGTTCTACCTTAGATTGGGTGAATATCTCTTGGATTCCTGATACACGATGCATGGTTGATCGCCTGACAACCGAGCGCTCGCCTGACAAACGAGCCAGCCATTCTGTGAGATCAGAGTCTTCGTGGTATATGCAAGAACTGATGGCGGCATTCAAGAGAATCCGGAAGGTCTAACCTTGTCTGTGGTATTCTGAGTAGGATTCAATGATTGAATGACTGTGACGTGCTTCAAACTCCTGAGGGCGGGGCGTTAGTGACAGACGCAAAAGAATCACTGGATTCTATTCCGGCCTGATTGAGAACCGACAGATGGATAGCCGTGCCGTGACAGGGTGCGTGAACATTTCCACTGAGAGGATGGGAGGTAGCCACTGACAACGGTGAACCCTTGCATAAGCTTGCCATGGAAAGGAGTAAGAAGGATTGGATGAAGACAGTAGGAAGGCAGAGAGACGGAAGGGACCAAGCATCTTCATACGCTTATCTGAAATTCCTACCAATGAATTACATAAGTATCTCTATCTTTATCTTTATGTTTTATTCATATATCACCCATACCCATTTGAGTCTGCCTGACTAAGATTTACAAGGTGACCATAGCTTGCTTTATACCAACAATCTCCGTGGGATCGACCCTTACTCGCGTAAGGTTTATTACTTGGACGACCCAGTGCACTTGCTGGTTAGTTGTGCGAAGTTGTGATAGAGAGTTGAGATTGCAATAAGCATGCTATGTTGATGGCGCCATTGATGATCACAATTTCGTGCACCAAGTTTTTGGCGCCGTTGCCGGGGATTGTTTTGTGTATGGACAACTGACGGTTCATCTTGTTTCTTAGATTAGGTAATTTTTTTCTGAATTTCTTAAAAAATGAATTCTAGAGTTTCATGATGATCTGTTGAAATCTGGCTGGCTGAGAAGCCATGTCTAATCTTATTGGACCGAGGTTTCAACTTATCATCACAAGAGCTTGTTGATTTCTATTAAACTTGCTATTGGAGCAATGATCTGCTGAGGCTTGGCTAGCCATTGGCCATGTCTAGTGTTTTGGACCGAAACTTTCTTTGAAAGCTTGGCTGGCTGTGAAGCCATGTCTAATTCCTAGACCGGAGTCTTAGACTGGCATTGCAATGATTCCTGGAATCCAAATTAAGAATTCTGAAACCTTTATTTTCTATTTTCATATAATTTTCGAAAAAGCACAAAAAAAAATTTTCAAAATCATAAAAAACCAAAAAAATATTTTATGTTTCTTGTTTGAGTCTAGTGTCTTATTTTAAGTTTGGTGTCTTGCATGCATTGTTTATTTGATCTTGGTTCTATTTTCAAGTCAATAGTACAGGGAACTGAAGATTCAGAACATGCAGCAGAGGAATTACACAGAAAAAGCTGGGCGTTCAAAACGCCCAGTGAAGAAGGACAGACTGGCGTTTAAACGCCAGCCAGGGTGCCTGGTTGGGCGTTTAACGCCCAAAAAGGTAGTGCATTGGGCGTTAAACGCCAGAATGTGCACCATTCTGGGCGTTTAACGCCAGGATGGCACAAGAGGGAAGATTCTGTTTTTAATTCAGATCTTTTTCAAGTTTTCAAAGCTTTTCAAAATCAAATCTTTTTCAAATCAAATCTTTTCAATCAAATGTTTTCAAAATCAATTTCTTTCCTTTTTCAAAGATACTTGTTAACAATTAATGATTTGATTCAACATTTCAAGTATGTTGCCCTTTTCTGTTGAGAAAAGATTAATGTTTGAATCATATCTTTTCTTGTTAGCCAAGTCATTAATTTTTAAAATCAAATCTTTTTAAAATTGTTTTCAAATCATATCTTTTCAATCATATATTTTTAAAACCATAATTTTTCAATCACATCTTTTTCAAAATAGTTTTCAATCAAATCTTTTTCAAAAATCACTTGATTTCTTTTCCACTCTTATTTTCGAAAATCAATTAAAGTTTTTCAAAATGTTTTTTTTTTAAATCTTTTTAATTAATTTTCGAAAAATCTCTTCCCCTCTTCTCACATCCTTCTATTTATGGAGTATCACTCCTCCTCAATGCACAATTCGAACTCTGTCTCACTAAGTTCGAATTCTTCTACCTCTTTCTTCTATTTTTCTTTTCCTCTGACACCTCAAGGAATCTCTATACTGTGACATAGAGGATTCCATATTTTCTTGTTCTCTTCTCTTTCATATGAGCAGGAACAAAGACAAAGGCATTCTTGTTGAAGCTGACCCTGAACCGAAAAGGACCTTGAAGCGAAAGCTAAGAGAAGCTAAGGCACAACTCTCTGTAGAGGACCTAACAGAAATCTTCAAAGAAGAAGAACGCATGGCAGCCGAAAACAACAACAATGCCAACAATGCAAGGAGGGTGCTGGGTGACTTTACTGTACCTACTCCCGACTTCTATAGGAGAAGCATCTCTATCCCTGCCATTGGAGCAAACAACTTTGAGCTTAAGCCTCAATTAGTTTCTCTAATGCAACAGAATTGCAAGTTCCATGGACTTCCATTGGAAGATCCTCATCAGTTCTTAGCTGAATTCTTGCAAATCTGTGACACTGTCAAGACTAATGGGGTTGACCCTGAGGTCTACAGACTTATCCTATTCCCTTTTGCTGTAAGAGACAGAGCTAGGACATGGTTGGACTCACAACCTAAAGAAAGCCTGAACTCTTGGGAAAAGCTAGTCAATGCCTTCTTGGCAAAGTTCTTTCCACCTCAAAAATTGAGTAAGCTTAGAGTGGAAGTCCAAACCTTCAGACAGAAGGATGGAGAATCCCTTTATGAAGCGTGGGAAAGATACAAACAATTGATTAGAAAGTGTCCCTCTGACATGCTTTCTAAATGGAGCACCATAGGTATTTTCTATGATGGTCTCTCTGAACTGTCCAAGATGTCATTGGATAGCTCTGCTGGAGGATCTCTTCATCTGAAGAAGACGCCTACAGAAGCTCAAGAACTAATTGAAATGGTTGCAAATAACCAATTCATGTACACTTCTTAAAGGAATCCTGTGAACAATGGGACAAATCAGAAGAAAGGAGTTCTTGAGATTGATACTCTGAATGTCATACTGGCTCAGAACAAAATATTGACTCAGCAAGTCAATTTGATTTCTCAAAGTCTGTCTGGAATGCAAAATGCACCAAGCAGTACTAAGGATGCTTCATCTGAAGAAGAAGCTTATGATCCTGAGAACCCTTCAATGGAAGAGGTGAATTACATGGGAGAACCCTATGGAAACACCTATAATTCTTCATGGAGAAATCACCCAAATCTCTTATGGAAGGATCAACAGAGACCTCAACAAGGTTTCAACAATAATAATGGTGGAAGAAACAGGTTTAGCAATGGCAAGCCTTTTCCATCATCTTCTCAGCAACAGACAGAGAATTCTAGGCAGAACCACTCTGACTTAGCAACCATGGTCTCTGATCTAATCAAAACCACTCAAAGTTTCATGACTGAAACAAGGTCCTCCATTAGGAATTTGGAGGCACAAGTGGGACAGCTGAGCAAGAAAGTTACTGAACTCCCTCCTAGTACTCTCCCAAGTAATACAGAAGAAAATCCAAAAGGAGAGTGCAAGGCCATCAACATGGCCGAATTTGGAGGAGAAGGAGAGGAAGTGAACGCCACTGAGGAAGACCTCAATGGGCGTGCACTGACCTCCAATGAGTTCCCTAATGAGGAACCATGGGAATCTGAGGCTCAAAATGAGACCATAGAGATTCCACTGGACTTACTTCTGCCATTCATGAGCTCTGATGAGTATTCTTCCTCTGAAGAGGATGAATATGTCACTGAAAAGCAAGTTGCTAAATACCTTGGAGCAATCATGAAGCTAAATGACAAGTTATTTGGAAATGAGACTTGGGAGGATGAATCCCCTTTGCTCACCAAAGAACTGGATGACTTGTCTAGGCAGAAATTACCTCAAAAGAGACAAGATCCTAGGAAGTTCTCAATACCTTGTACCATAGGCACCATGACCTTCAAGAAGGATCTGTGTGACTTAGGGTCAAGTGTAAACCTCATGCCTCTCTCTGTAATGGAGAAGCTAGGGAACTTTGAGGTGCAAGCTGCAAGAATCTCACTAGAGATGGCAGACAACTCAAGAAAACAAGCTTATGGACTTGTAGAGGATGTTCTGGTGAAGATTGAAGACCATTACATCCCTGCTGATTTCATAGTCCTAGAGACTGGGAAATGCATGGATGAATCCATCATCCTTGACAGACCTTTCCTAGCCACAGCTAAGGCTGTGATTGATGTTGATAGAGGTGAACTGATCATTCAAGTGAATGAAGAATCCTTTGTGTTTAAGGCTCAAGGATATCCCTCTGTCACCATGGAGAGGAAGCATGAAGAGCTTCTCTCAAAACAGAGTCAGACAGAGCCCCCACAGTCAAACTCTAAGTTTGGTGTTGGGAGGCCACAACCAAACTCTAAGTTTGGTGTTGAACCCCCACATTCAAACTCTAAGTTTGGTGTTGGGAGGTTCCAACATTGCTCTGAGTATCTGTGAGGCTCCATGAGAGCCCTCTGTCAAGCTACTGACATTAAAGAAGCGCTTGTTGGGAGGCAACCCAATGTTATATTTTATCTATTTCCCTTTGTTATTTTATGTTTTTTGTAGGTTGATGATCATAAGAAGTCACAAAATCAATTGAAAAAGCAAAAACAGAATGAAAAACAGGAAGAAAAACAGCACACCCTGGAGGAAGAACCTACTGGCGTTTAAACGCCAATAAGGCTAGCAGGTGGGCGTTTAACACCCAGTCTGGCACCACTCTGGGCGTTTAACGCCAGAAAGGGGCACCAGACTGGCGTTAAACGCCAGGAAAAGGCAAGAACCTGGGTTAAACGCCAGAAATGGGCACCAGCCCGGCGTTTAACGCCAGAATTGGCTCAAAACGCATTTTTGCATGCCATTTGGTGCAGGGATGACTTTTCCTTGACACCTCAGGATCTGTGGACCCCACAGGATCCCCACCTACCCCACCACCCTCTCTCTTATTCTTCACCCATTCACCAATCACCTCAACACCTCTTCCCCAAAAACCCTTCACCTATCAAATCCCATCTTTCTCTTCACCACTCACATCCATCCTTCATAAAACCCCACCTACCTCACCATTCAAATTCAAACCACTTTCCCTCCCAAACCCACCCATCATGGCTGAACCCTACCCCCCTCTTCACCCCTATATAAACCCATCTTCACTCCTTCATTTTCACACACCCTAAACACTACTTCTTCCCCTTTTGGCCGAACCACAAAGCCATCTCCCTCTCCCAGTCTGGCACCATTCTGGGCGTTTAACGCCAGAAAGGGGCACCAGACTGGCGTTAAACGCCAGGAAAGAGCAAGAACCTGGCGTTAAACGCCAGAAAGGGGCACCAGCCCGGCGTTTAACGCCAGATTTGGCACAGAACGCAAATTTTCTTGCCACTTGGTGCAGGGATGACTTTTCCTTGACACCTCAGGATCTGTGGACCCCACAGGATCCCCACCAACCCCACCACACTCTCTCTTCTTCACCCATTCACCAATCACTTCAACTCCTTCATTTTCACACAACCTAAACACCACTTCTCCCCCTCTTTGGCCGAATACATAAGCCACACCCTTCTTCCTCATTTCTTCTTCTTCTACTCTCATCTTTCTTCTTTTGCTCGAGGACGAGCAAACCTTTTAAGTTTGGTGTGGTAAAAGCATTGCTTTTTGTTTTTCCATAACCATCTATGGCATCCAAAGCCGGAGAAACCTCTAGAAAGAGGAAAGGGAAGGCAAAAGCTTCCACCTCCGAGTCATGGGAGATGGAGAGATTCATCTCAAAGGATGCACTTTCCTCCACAAGACTACTGGGAGCAAATTAACACCTCCCTAGGAGAATTGAGTTCCATCATGGGACAACTAAGGGTGGAGCACCAAGAACATGCCATCCTCCTCCATGAAATTAGAGAAGATCAAAGAATCATGAGAGAGGAGCAACAAAGACAAGGAAGAGACATTGAGGAGCTCAAGCACTCCATAAGACCTTCAAGAGGAAGAACAAGCCGCCATCACTGAGGTGGACCCGTTCTTTAATCTCCTTGTTCTTTACTTGCTTGTTTTTCGAATTTTCATGCTTATGTTTATCTATGTTTGTGTCTTGTGATCATTAGTGTCTTAGTGTCTATGCCTTAAAGTTATGAATGTCCTATGAATCCATCACCTTTCTTAAAAGAAAACTGTTTTTATCACAAAAGAACAAGAAGTACAGGATTTCAAATTCATCTTTAAAACTAGCTTAATTAGTTTGATGTGGTGACAATACTTTTTGTTTTCTGAATGTATGCTTGAACAGTGCATATGTCTTTTGAATTTGTTGTTCATGAATGTTAAAATTGTTGGCTCTTGAAAGAATGATGAAAAAAGAGACATGTTACTGAAGATCTGAAAAATCATAAAAATGATTCTTGAAGCAAGAAAAAGCAGTGAATACAAAAAAAAAGAGAGAAGGAGAAAAACGAAAAAAAAAAAGAAGAAGAAGAAAAAGAAAGAAATAAAGTTGTGATCCAAGGCAAAAAGAGTGTGCTTAAGAACCCTGGACACCTCTAATTGGGGACTCTAGCAAAGCTGAGTCACAATCTGAAAAGGTTCACCCAATTATGTGTTTGTGGCATGTATGTATCCGGTGGTAATACTGGAAGACAGAGTGCTTTGGGCCACGGCCAAGACTCAATAAGTAGCTGTGTTCAAGAATCATCATACTTAACTAGGAGAATCAATAACACTATCTGGATTCTGAGTTCCTAAAGAAGCCAATCATTCTGAATTTCAAAGGATAGAGTGAGATGCCAAAACTGTTCGGAGGCAAAAAGCTACTAGTCCCGCTCATCTAATTTGGAGCTAAGTTTCATTGATAATTTGGAGTCTATAGTATATTCTCTTCTTTTTATCTTATTTGATTTTCAGTTGCTTGGGGACAAGCAACAATTTAAGTTTGGTGTTGTGATGAGCGGATAATTTGTACGCTTTTTGGCACTGTTTTTAGTATGTTTTTAGTATCTTGTAGTTAGTTTTTAGTATATTTTTATTAGTTTTTAGTTAAAATTCACTTTTCTGGGCTTTACTTTGAGTTTGTGTGTTTTTCTGTGATTTCAGGTATTTTCTGACTGAAATTGAAGGTTCTGAGCAAAAATCTGATTCAGAGACTGAAAAGGACTGCAGATGCTGTTGGATTCTGACCTCCCTGCACTCGAAGTGGATTTTCTGGAGCTACAGAAGCCCAATTGGCGCGCTCTCAACGGCGTTGGAAAGTAGACATCCTGGGCTTTCCAGCAATATATGATAGTCCATACTTTGCCCAAGATTTGATGGCCCAAACCTGCGTGGCAATTCGGCCTCAGAAATTCCAGCGTTAAACGCCGGAACTCGCATAAAACTTGGAGTTAAACGCCCAAACTGGCATGAAAGCTGGCGTTTAACTCCAGAAAACGTCTCTACACATAAAAGCTTCAATGCTCAGCCCAAGCACACACCAAGTGGGCCCGGAAGTGGATTTTTCTGTCATTTACTCATTTCTGTAAACCTTAGGATACTAGCTTTTACTATTAATAGGATCTTTTGACATTGTATCAGTACCTGATGACTTCATGACATTTTTACACGTTTCTTTGTGTACCTTCCACAGTATGAGTCTCTAAACCCCATGGTTGGGGGTGAGGAGCTCTGCTGTGTCTTGATGGATTAATGCAATTACTACTGTTTCTTATTCAATCATGCTTGCTTCCATTCTAAGATATCACTTGCTCTTAACCCGGATGAATGTGATGATCCGTGACACTCATCATCATTCTCAACTATGAACATGTGCCTGACAACCACCTCTGTTCTACCTTAGATTGAGTAGATATCTCTTGGATTCCTTAACAAGAATCTTCGTGGTATAAGCTAGAACTGATGGCGGCATTCAAGAGAATCCGGAAGGTCTAAACCTTGTCTGTGGTATTCTGAGTAGGATTCAATGATTGAATGACTGTGACGTGCTTCAAACTCCGAAAGGCGGGGCGTTAGTGACAGACGCAAAAGAATCACTGGATTCTATTCCGGCCTGACCGAGAACCGACAGATGATTAGCCATGCTGTGACAGAGCATCGGGACGTATTTTCACTGAGAGGATGGGAGGTAGCCATTGACAATGGTGAAACCCTACATACAGCTTGCCATGGAAGGAGACTTGCGTGTTTGATGAAGAAGACAGTAGGAAAGCAGAGATTCAGAAGATGGAGCATCTCCAAAACCTCAACCTATTCTCCATTACTGCTGAACAAGTACCTATTTCATGTTCTTTTACTTTTTACAATCAATCCTGATAATTTCTGATATCCTGACTAAGATTTACAAGATAACCATAGCTTGCTTCAAGCCGACAATCTCCGTGGGATCGACCCTTGCTCACGCAAGGTATTACTTGGACGACCCAGTGCACTTGCTGGTTAGTTGTGCGGGATTGCAAAAGTGTGATTGCAATTTCGTGCACCAAGTTTTTGGCGCCGTTGCCGGGGATTGTTCGAGTTTGGACAACTGACGGCTTATCTTGTTGCTTAGATTAGGACTGTTTGTTTTTGTTGGTTTAGAGTCTTTTATTTGAGTCTAGTTTCATATTCTAAGTTTGGTGTCAATTGCATGCTTTTATTTTTTCTTTTAAAATTTTCGTTTTTGCATGTTCTTAATCCCTTTTTGATTCATAAAAATTTTAAGTTTGGTGTCTTCTTTGTGTTTTCCTTTAAGTTTTCGAAAATTTGTGTTTGATTTTCTAAAAATTTTAAGTTTGGTGTCTTTTGTGCTTTTATTCACTTAAAAAATTTTTCAAAAATTTGTTCTTGGTGTTCATCCTGATCTTCAAAGTGTTCTTGGTGTTCATCTTGACATTCAAAGTTTTCTTGTTTGTTATCTTTGCTTTGATCTAAAATTTCTAAGTTTAGTGTCATTCTGTTGTTTTTCTCCTTCCTCATTAAAATTTAAAAATAAAAAATATATCCTTTCCTGGTTTCACTCATAATTTTCGAAATTTTGCATTAAATTAGTCAAAGATTTTCAAAATCATATCTTTTCAATCATTTTTATTTGCAATCATATCTTCTCAATCATATCTTTTTTTTCAAAATAATTATCAATCATATCTTTTTAATTAACTAATTGATTCAGTTTTCAATTTGCTTTGATCTTATTTTCTGTTGATTTTCGAAAATTTATTTTAATCTCTATTTATTTTATTTTATATTTTTTTCGGTCACTTTAAAAAAAATAAAAAAAATAAGTAAATAATCTACTTGCAATTCATATCATTTCCCTTTCTCCATCATGGACCTAAGTGGAATTGAGCAGTCCAGAAGGACTCTGGGGTCATATGCTAACCCCATTACAACTGCATATGGGAGTAGCATCTGTATACCTCCCATTAAAGCAAGCAGATTTGAGCTAAATCCTCAACTCATTATCATAGTGCAGCAAAATTGCCAGTATTCCGGTCTTCCACAGGAAGAACCTACTGAGTTTCTGGCACAATTCTTACAAATTGCTGACACAGTACGTGATAAAGAGGTAGATCAGGATGTCTACAGACTATTACTGTTTCCATTTGCTGTAAAAGATCAAGCTAAGAGGTGGTTGAATAACCAACCTACAGCAAGCATAAAGACATGGAAACAGTTATCAGACAAATTCCTGAATCACTTTTACCCTCCAAAAAGGATGACACAGCTAAGGCTGGACATCCAAGGCTTTAAACAAGAGGATAATGAATCCCTTTATAATGCCTGGGAGAGGTATAGAGGTATGCTAAGAAAATGCCCCTCTGAAATGTTTTCAGAGTGGGTACAGTTGGACATCTTCTACTATGGGCTTACAGAAAAAGCTCAGATGTCTTTGGACCACTCAGCTGGTGGGTCTATACATATGAGGAAGACGATTGAAGAGGCTCAAGAGCTTATAGATACTGTTGCTAGAAATCAATATTTGTACTCTAGCAATGAGTTCTCTACAAAAGAAGAAGTTATGGCAGTAGCCACTGATCCTAACCCTCAAGAACAGATGGTTGAGCTTAATCAGCAATTGCAACTGATGACAAAACAGTTAGCTGAATTTAAAGAAATGCTCCAAGAAACTAAAATTGCTAACAAGAATATGGAAGCACAATTGAATCAGACAAGGCAGCAACTATCTAAACAGATAACAGAAGAATGCCAAGCAGTTCAACTGAGGAGTGGGAAGACATTGAATAACATTGCTCAAAGTGGCAAAAAGCCAAATAAGGAACAATTGACCGAGGATAGCCAAACCACTATCCAAAATCCCTCTGAGGACAGTAAGAGCCCAGAGAGGAATGCTATTGGCGTTCAAACGCCAGAAAGGGAGGGAAAGCTGGCGTTAAACGCCCAGTCCCTGCCCAGTTCTAGCGTTCAAACGCCAGAAAAGGGGGAAAAATTGGCGTTAAACGCCCAATTTCCACCCAATCCTGGCGTTCAAACGCAAAAGGGGATTCAGACACCTGAGAGTGCTGATAGTAACCCCTCTAAAAAGGCTTCTCCAACCACTTCTGTAAGGAATAAACCTGCAGCAACTAAGGTTGAAGAATATAAAGCCAAGATGCCTTATCCTCAGAAACTCCGCCAAGCGGAGCAGGATAAGCAATTTGCCCGCTTTGCAGACTACCTAAGGACTCTTGAAATAAAGATTCCGTTTGCAGAGGCACTTGAGCAAATACCTTCTTATGCTAAGTTCATGAAAGAGATCTTAAGTCATAAGAAGGATTGGAGAGAAATTGAAAAAGTATTTCTCACTGAAGAATGCAGTGCAGTCATCCTGAAAAGCTTACCAGAAAAGCTTCAAGATCCAGGAAGCTTTATGATACCATGCACATTAGAAGGTGCTTGCACCAAGGTAGCCCTGTGTGACCTTGGAGCAAGCATCAATCTAATACCTGCATCCACTATCAGAAAGCTTGGGTTGACTGAAGAAGTCAAACCAACCCGGATATGCCTCCAACTCGCTGATGGCTCCATTAAATATCCATCAGGCATAATTGAGGACATGATTGTCAAGGTTGGGCCATTTGCCTTTCCAACTGACTTTATAGTGCTGGAAATGGAGGAGCACAAGAGTGCAACTCTCATTCTAGGAAGACCTTTCCTAGCAACTGGACGAACCCTCATTGATGTCCAAAAAGGGGAATTAACCCTTAGAGTCAATGAGGATGAGTTCAAGTTGAATGTTGTCAAAACTATGCAGCATCCAGACACATCACATGACTGCAGGAGCATTGATATTATCGACTCTTTGGTGGAGGAGGTCAATATGACTGAAAGTCTTGAATCAGAGCTAGATGACATCTTTCAGGATGGCCACCGAGGAGGGAAAGGGAAAGCTTCTCAATGGGACAACAAACAAGTCTATCTGCACAATCTTTAGAGAAAAGCATCAGTTGGAGCAACCCTTCCACTTGCACATCTTAGCATACACCGAGGACGGTGCAATCTTTAAGTGTGGGGAGGTCGATACCGACTTCTGCAGGTTAGTTAGTTCTTTCTCAACACCAATGTTTAATTTGTTAGTTCATTGTTGCATTTGCATGATTAATTGCATATTTGTCAGATTTTTGTGCATATTCTACCACTACTTGGTTGAAGTAACATTTTCTTTTTCAAGAAACTCTTTAGAGTATTTCACTAATTTAAATTGAAAATTTGTGTTAAACTTGTTTGAAGATTGTAAATTGGAACATGAATTATAGCTAAAGAACACACAACTTGTGAGATTTGAGCTTAATTACATGGTTACATTGTTTAACCATTATTTTTATTCTTGTGTGTTTCCTTTTCTATAATTGCAATATTTATTTTGTTCCATTCTATATGTCCATTGTTTAGTGTATTCACATGCTTGCATATGATTGAGGCCATCAATTGTTATAAGCCCACTCATCCTAAATAGCCTACCCTTTCAATCACCTTTGTTAGCCACCTTGAGCCTTTTAATCCCCCTCTGTTATATATTTTACCACATCACTAGCCTTAAGCAGAAAAATAATTAATTACCCTAAGTGAATCTTTGGTTAGCTTAAGTTAGAAATTGTGTATCAATTAATTGTGGGAAACTGTGGGAACTTGGGTTGATGAAAGTGTGTTGTGTTTTAGTGACAAAAGTATTGGGAATTTGGGTGCATACTCATATGAGTGATGATTAGATTTTTGACGGTTTAGAATTTCACAAATGAAATCTCGCTGCAAGTATAGTTTCTAAACCAACACAAATCCTTTCATACAAAATTTTGGTTGTCACTAAGTGCAAACCCTAAAATTAATAACCGAAGTATTTAAATCTCGGGTCGTCTCTCAAAGGACTTGCAGGGTAGTGTTCTTGTTATTGGTTATGGATTTATTTATTTTGGGGTTTTAGATGAGAAAAATGAATAGCAAATGGTAATGAAATTTTATTAACAAAATGGTCTTGGCAAGGTTTGGTTGTCAAGGGTCTTCATCATTATCACTAGCCACAAGTACGGTAGTTGCAAGGATTGATCCCACTTAGTCATCCTTTAATCAAATAGCAAAGGAAAGTCAAGTGAGTAATATCAATCCAAGTCCATAAATCCTAGCTTTCCACTAATTGGCTTAATGAAGGCTAGAGTCAATGACTATCAACTATCAATCAATTGGACACTAGTAATTCAAGAAATCCTAAGTTACCTTCTCAAGCCAAGAACATAAAATTCTACTCTAGCATCCTTCCAAGCATTTCATCAAACACTTGGAAGGTGCAAAAGAAAAGTATAGTAAATCACAACAAGAATGAATTATAACAACAATTGAATACAAGGAATTAACAATAACAATCAAGGAAATCACAATTATCATGAATTACCTCAAATTGCATTATTAAAAGAAAATAAAAGAACAAGAGTATCTCAATTACAAAACCTAGAAACAAAATAAGAGAAATCACAACAAGAGAATATGGAGAGAAAGAAGAACCAAAGTGTAGCAATCACCAATTGGAGGTAGAAGTAGAAGGAGACTTGAATTAAACCTAGAACTATGAGATCCTAATCTAACCCTAATTCCTAATCCTAGAGAGAAGTGAGAGCTTCTCTCTCTAAAACTAACTAATCCTAATCCTAATTCTAATTCTAGAGAGAAGTTAGAGCTTCTCTCTCTAAAACTACTTCTAAAACTAAACTATGGCTAATGATAAAAAGTATGTTGATTCCTCTTCAATCCTTGGCTTAAATAGCATCAGAAATGAGTTGGATTGGGCCCACAAGGCTTCTAAAATCGCTGGCCACGTGTTGCATTAAGTGGGTCATGTGCCACCATCGGTGTGTCCGCGTACCGTGCGCATGCGCGCCCCTATGCGCGATGAAACTATGGCAAATCTTATATCATTTCGAAGCCCCGGATGTTAGCTTTCCAACCTAACTAAAACCGCATCAATTGGACCTCTGTAGCTCAAGTTATGGTCAATTAAGTGCGAAGAGGTTGGCTTGATAGCTTTTGCGATTCCTTCATTTCTTCATGAGTTCTCCATTTCTACATGCTTTTCCTTCATT
The DNA here is from genome assembly GCF_014773155.1 of Arachis stenosperma. NCBI lineage: Eukaryota > Viridiplantae > Streptophyta > Magnoliopsida > Fabales > Fabaceae > Arachis > Arachis stenosperma. Next base: position 40,855,893 of record NC_080378.1, on the reverse strand, counting down.
CCCTTGATCCAATCTTTACCTCCTAAATCTGAAATCACTTAGCAAACATATCAAGGTGAATTAAATTTAGCTATTTTGAGTCCTAAAAAGCATGTTTTCACTCTTAAGTACAATTAAGGGAGAATATCCAAAACCATGCTATTTCATTGAATAAATGTGGGTAAAAGGTGATGAAATCCCCAAAAATCAATACAGGATAAACCCTACAAATGGGGTTTATCAATGAGACCAGAAAAATTAAAACTCATGTGCATTGATGTGTTATGTTTGCTTTCATGAAAATAAAAGAAAAGAAAAGAAAAAAAATATTCAAATAATTAAGTAAATAAATGAATAAGGGGACAAAATTACCCCAATGTTAAGTTTAATAAAAGATCAATGTATATGTGATAAAATTAAAGAAAAGTTGATGCATGATTATGTGATGGAAAAGTGGAAATTTTGGGTAGCTAGGCATAATTTTGTAATTACATAGAGTGTGTGTGTGTTAGGTGAGAGCTTAGGGTAATCAAAGATTCATATTATAGCTCACTCGGCCATACATATATCCTCACCCTTACCTTAGCCCCATTACAACCTTGAAAAGACCTCAGGATATTTGCATTGGTATACTAAATTTTTGTTGATTGGTTAGATGAAGAACAAAGTTTTAGAAAGCATGACTAGAGAAGATGTGAGTGAACGAACCCTAGACACTTGAGAGAGTTAGAAGGATATACACTACCAGTGAGGGTTCAATGCTTGATTCTATGTTTCCTTCTTTCATAAGCTATCTTCTTACAAGTTTACCTGTTTTTACTGTATGATTTGAATTAGTGGAATCTGATTTATATTTGTCTTGGAGAACTTGTTTACTTTTAACCAAGTAGATAGAAACATCTTAGCATATAGTTGCATTCATATAGATAGGTTACATTGCATACATCCTACCATTTTGCCTTCACTCTTATAGTTTCTCTTAAGCTTAGCATGAGGACATGCTAATGTTTAAGTGTGGGGAGATTTGATACACCACTATTTTGTGGTACATCTTGTGCTTAATTGAGTGGATTTTATCCACTAATCTTACATTTATTCATATAAATCGCATGTTTTACATTTTCCTTCCTGCTTTTGTGCTATGATTGAAAACATGCTCCTTTGGCCTAAAATTTGCTATGTTTAATCCTCTCTTATTACCATTCGATGCCTTGATATACGTGTTAAGTATTTTCAGAGACTACAGGGTAGGAATGACTTAGAGGATGGAAAGAAAGCATGCAAAAGTGGAAGGAATACAAGAAGTTGAAGGAACTACAAAGCTGTCAGCCCTGACCTCTTTGCACTCAATCGATCATAACTTGAGCTACAGAAATCCAAATGAGGCGGTTCTAGTTGCGTTAGAAAGCTAACGTTTAGGATTTAAAATGATATATAATTTGCCATAGTGGCCGTATAGCTAGGTGGCACGCACGTGGCATGTACGAGGATGCACGCATCTGCGAAAAGTTCAGCGTAGCAAAATTCGCCACCAGTAATTTCTGGGCTATTTTTAACCCAGTTTTTGGCTCAGAAAACACAGATTAGAGGCTGCAGAGTGGATGAATCATTCATAACTTCTCATTATTCATAATTTTAGGTTTTAGATGTAGTTTCTAGAGAGAGAGTCTCTCTCATCTCTCTAGGTTTTAGGATTTTAGGAATTAGGTGTTTTTTTTCTCCAATTCAGGTTCAATGTTCCTTTAATTTAGTTTCTCTTCTACTCTTATGTTAGAATTGATTTTCTATTTAATACAATTTGAGGTATTTTAGATTTATTGCTTCTTCTATTATTTGTTATTGATTGATGTTTGCAATTGGTTGTTTGGATTTGATATTTCTTGCTAGTTTTCTATGTTTTTATGTTGTGCCTTCCAAGTGTTTGATAAAATGCTTGGGAGAATTTTAAATTAGATTTTTATATTCTTGGCTTTGGTTGAGAAATTAGACACTCTTGAGTTATCAAACTCCTTGATTGATTGTCAATTGAAGTTTGGTAATTGACTTGAATTCCAATAACTCTAGTCTTTCCTTGAGAGTTGACTAGGACTTGAGGATTCATATTGATTTATCCACTTGATGTACCTTCATAGTTAGAAGTTGACTAAGTGGGAGCAACAGACAATTCTTATCACAATTGATAAGGATAACTAGGATAGGACTTCCAGTTCTCATACCTTGGCAAAAGTTTTTCTAGCCATTTGATTTCCCTTTTGCAATTTACAATTCTTACTTCTTATCTTAAAAAAACCCCAAAACATACCTTTACATAACTAATAACAAGAACACTTCCCTGCAATTCCTTGAGAGACGACCCGAGGTTTAAATACTTCAGTTATTATTTTTATTAGGGGTTTGTTTTAGTGACAACCAAATTTTTGTACGAAAGGATTCTTGTTGGTTTAGAAGCTATACTTTCAACGAGAACTTATTTGTGAAATTCTAGACCAAGCAAAAGTCCGTTCGTCAGTTAGCACTAAGAGTGAAGAGTTAGATATTAGCATAACCAAGTCAAGTTAGGTTAGAACTTGAGTGCGAGAGAATTGTGTCAATTATTGGAATTGGTGTATGTAATACTTTGACTATAGTGGAAATTCCACCATTGTTGTGGTGGAGGCTGGACGTAGGTTGCATTGCATAAGGCAACCGAACCAGGATACATGATGGTGTCAGATTCTCTCTTCCCTGCTCTATTTTATTTTCTGATATTCATGAGACAAAATGAAATTGTCTCATAAATTTTCCGTTGCTGAGTTCAAACAGATTTAGACTGAAAGTTTGTTTTAAAGGATTAAGTTATTAAAGTAAAAGAAGGTCATAGATTCAACCCCTCCTTCTCTATGCCTTCTACAACTCTCAATTGGTATCTAGAGCCAAGATCTCAAGAATCAGCTTCACCGCTTAGAGCAAAGGTCCAATGGCGAACAACTTGGGCACAACCACAGTTGCCTATACTCTAACTGAGGCCAGTTAAATAACAGGCCACCATTCTTCAACGGGAAGAACTATGCCTATTAGAAAGAGGGGATGAGGATCTTCATCCAATTCATTGACTACAACATATGGAAGATTATTGTGAGTGGTTCCAAGATTCCAACAAAAATAAGTGCTGATGGAGTAGTGACTCTAAAAGAAGAAGTTTAATGGAATGATAACAACAAGAAGAATATGGAGCTAAATGATAAAGCGATCAACCTTCTTTACTGTGGTATTAGCTTTGAAGACTAGCAAAAGGTGTCTAGATGCAAGCCAGCCAAAGAAATCTGGGAGAAACTCCAGGTTACACACGAAGGCACTAAACAAGTCAAAGAAACGAGGATTGATATGCTACGAAAAGAGTACAGATGTTTAATATGAAGGATGGAGAAAGCATTGATGAAGTGTTTGAGAGATTCTCAATCATAATCAACAACCATGATGCTCTGGGAACAACCTACTCAGAACAAACCCTAGTGAGAAAACTCCTTAGAAGCCTCACAAAAGAATGGGAAACCACTGCCAGTGTCCTAGCTGAGAGCAACAACCTAAGCCCTATAACCTATGATGAGTTGAGAGAAAAATTCCTTGCCTATGAAGCCACACACACAAACCCGGACTCAAAGAAAAAGGGAATAACCCTAAAGTTAAAAATAGAATCAAAAGAGAGTGAGTCTAGTGATGACATTTCAGATGTTGAACTTATGCTTTTTGTTAGGAGACTTAGAAGGATAATGAAGAACAAAGACAAAGATAAGGGTTCAAGTTCAAAGGATTACAAGAAGGACTTGAGCAAAGTGACCTGTCATCATTGCTAGGAGGCTGGATATTTTAAGTTCAACTATCCAAAGATGAAGAAGGAGGACAAAGCAAAGAAAGAAAAGAAGAGAGTGATCATGGCATCTTGGGAGGAACTTGAGAATGACTCCAATAAGGAAGAAGATTCTGAAGGTGCAGACAAGATCTGCTTCATGGCTGGTAATGATCATCTTGATGAGGTAAATTACTATGACTTGTCCATAGATGATTTACATGCTATAATTGATGATCTTACACTAAATTCTTCAAAACTGCCGGATAAATACACTAAGTGTAAATCTAAAAAAGAAATATTGAAAGCCGAAAATGATTTTTTGAGAGAAAAAGTGAAGGAAACTGAATGTGCTTTAGATATTATTGAAGAAAATAGATTTCTAAAATATGAACTTGAAAAACTAAAAGGAAAGCACATTGTGGATCCTTCTCAAGAGCTTATTGCTGAAAATGAAAGATTAAATGAAATGGTTAAAAGGATAAATAGTAATTTAGCAAGATTTGCTCAAAGCTCTAGTAACTTGTTTAGTTTGATGAAGTAAATTGACCTTCCAGTCATGTGCCTTGAGCATCCACTATCCAAGTACCACATATCCCTTTTCTTCTTGGATGCTAGGCAAATCCACATGAAAAACTTCAAGTAACCTTAGGTATCCAAATTAATTTGGATCCTTTGAGGTTAATCCATCTTGGTTGCCCAAGTACATTGAAATCACACACAACATTGTAAATTTGGTTACCTACAAGTCTTTTCTCAATGAAGCATTGTAGATATGAGTGACCAAATTTTTTTCAATTAAAACGGTGATTTTTTTATGCATATTGCTGAAATTGAGGTGATTTATTATGCTGGAAATGATTGAAGGGTTGATATTTTCTGATTTTTGGAAGAGGTGCATTTCTTTTGACAAACTGACTTTTGTTATAATTGTTTCTCTTTGCAAAAGCATTTCCACCAGAATTTTTGAAAACCTTATGACTCTTTGAATATGAGGTTTTGTTGTAAAATGGTGGTTTTTTGAAAACAACCTCATTCTTCAAAATATATCCCAGACCTGACCTATTTGATGTGGGTTTGGTCCTTGATGGTGGCTCAATTTCACTTGTGTAAACTTCATCAAATTTTTCCTCATGTGTGGGAACATATCCAAGACCCGGTTTGTTGGGAGTGGATTTAGTTTTTGATGAAGAAGCCACAAATGTCTTGGAGAAGTCATTAAAAACTGCACCCTTTTTGGTTACATAACCTAAACCAGATTTTTCAAACAATGGTCTTTTACTTGCAAGTAATTTGTCCTGTGTGACTTAGGATATTTAGTGACTTTCAAAAGACTTGAATGCTATGTGGTGAATGAAAAGACAAATGAAGTGCTTTTTATTGCTAAGCGTTGTAATAATGTGTATGGACTTACCCTTGATGAACTAAAGGATCAAAATGTAGCTTGTTTTCATATTAAAGAATCTGAAAAGTGGCTATGGAACAAGAGATTAAGTCATTGATAAACCACTATTTTATGGTTTATCTTGTGCTAATCTGAGTGGTTTTTTTCGATTCTTTCTCACTTATTCATATAATTTGAATAGTTGTACACATCCTTCCTAATTCTGTGACATAAATGAAAATATGTTTCCTAGGCCTTTAAATTGTCAATCTTAATTATCCTGTATTACCATTCGATGCCGTAATCTGTATGTTAAGTGCTTTCAAGCTTTATACGGCAGGAATGACTTAGAGGGTGGAAACGGAACATGCAAAAGTGGAAGGAACGTGTGAAAATGAAGTTTTGAGAAGCTGGAAGCGACGCGCACGTGTGGACAACGCGTACGCATGCCTAGCGCAGAAGACAAGCGACGCGTACGCGTGACTGACGCATACGCATGACAAGGAATTTTTCCAAACGATGCGCACGTGTAATCTACGCGTATGCGTGACATGCACCACGTGCAGAAAAGGCAGAAGGCGTTGGGACCGATTTCTAGGCACCTTTTTGGCCCAATTCCAAGTCTGAAAACACAGAATAGAAGCTGCAAAGTGGGAGAATCAAAGAGAATGGAATCATTCACACATTAGTTAGGTTTTAGATGTAGTTTTCTAGAGAGAGAGGCTCTCTCCTCTCTCTAGGTTTTAGGATTCTCAGGTTTAGCTATTTTCAATTTCAGATTTCTATCTTAGTTTAATTTAGTTTCTCTTCTACTTTTAATTTTTCTAGCTTTCTAGTTTATTTATTCCCCTTTTGATTTGTTTATTTCCCCAATTTGATTTATGAATTCTCATGTTAAATTTGATTTTTTATTTAATGCAATTTGAGGTATTTCATATTTATGATTACTTTCTTCCATTTATTTTATTGATGCTTTCAATTGGTTGTTTGGATTTTATTATCTCTTATTGCTTTTCTATGTTTTCATGTGGTGCCTTCCAAGTGTTTGATAAAATGCTTGTGAGGGTCTTAAATTATCTTTTTATGTCTTCTTAGCTTTGGTTGAGTAATTAGAGATTCTTGAGTTATCAATCTCTTTTGTTGATTGATAATTGAAAGTTGCTAATTGACTTGAATTCACTAACTCTAGTCTTTCCTTGGGAGTTGACTAGGACTTGAGGATTCATATTGATTTATTCACTTGACCTACCTTCATAGTTAGAGGTTAACTAAGTGGGAGCAATGAACAATTCTCATCATAATTGATAAGGATAACTAGGTTAGGACGTCTAATTCTCATACCTTGCCAAGAGATTTTCTAGTTATTAACTTACTTTCTTGCCATTTTATTTCCTTGTTCTCTTATTCAAAAACCCTAAAAGATACCTTTACATAACCAATTATAAGAACACTTCCCTGCAATTCCTTGAGAGACGACCCGAGGCTTAAATACTTCGGTTATCAATTTTATTAGGGGTTTGTTACTTGTGACAACCAAACTTTTGCACGAAAGGATTTCTTGTCGGTCTAGAAGCTATACTTTCAACGAGAATTTATTTGTGAATTCTAACCCGTCAAAAATCCATTCGTCAAAATGGCGCCGTTGTCGGGAAATAGCAAACGTGTGCCTTATTATTGGTTATTATAAATATTTTTTTTTGCTTGTTTGCTAGTTTTTGTTAGTTTAGGAATTAGTTGCTTATTTTTGCTAGTTTTTGTTTTTATTTTATCTACCATGAACTCTCACCCCTTTGGTTATGAGTTTGGTTACCATTGTGTTACAGGAAGAGGAGATTACAATGAGAACATGCATCAAGGTTGGAACAACCAAAGATGAGAGGTGCCACAAGGATTTGATAAACTCTCTTGGCAACAAACTCCTCCAATGTGTTACAAGCAACCACCATTCTGTGATGCATATCAAGGCAATGGTTATGGTGGACCTTTCCGTGACAATCAACCTCTACCACATTATACCTATGAGCCTCCTCCTCAACATAACTTTGAACCACCATACTCACGAGCCACCCACTACCAAACACCTTTCTATGATTCTAATCCTTACCCACCATACCAAGAACCTTATGAGTCATACTTAGAACCACCCCAATCCCAACATAATTACTCCCAAGAACAACCACCTCAATATACAACATCTCCATATCCTTATCAAGAAGAACCACCTCCATATTATGAGTCCTTTCTCCCAACAAATGAACCCTCCTATCCACCTCAACCTCCATTGGATAACAACACACTTATCTCTAATCTTATTGGTCTCACCTCTAAACTTCAATATCTTATATCCCGCAGGGACCAACCCTCTACCTCCAATATTCAACCCTCAAGCTTTAGTGCACCACCACCCTCCGTGCAAGAATACCCATACCCATCAATCCAAGAGCAGCATGATCCCAATGATGCTACTGACCCAGAACAAGAGCGAAGAGATCATCTTAGGCACGTAATGGATCGATTGTACGCACACATACTTTAAGAGAAGCAAGAGAAGGCCCAAAAGGTGGAGGTAGGAGAGACCCTTGAAGATGAAGTAATTGACAAACTATTGAAATTTGAACAAGAGGAAAGCTCCATCATTGAAGACAACTCTACACTAAGTGACATCAAGGAGGAGTCTGATTTTGTATTAGAGCAAGTGGAGAAAGCCAAAATTATCAAAGAAGAGGAAGTGATAGAAGACTTAGGAGATGCGGAACCTCCATGGGAAACTCGAGTCATAGAGCTTCCTTCCAAGACGTTTGACCTTGATGGTGAGGAGGGTGTACAACCTCCAAGGCATATCATGGTCGAAGACGTTGAAGAGGTTGATCAAGAGATGGAGATCAAAGAAGAAGAGGCACAACCTCCCATGCCCTTGGTGAGCAATGAAGAAGAGATTGAATTGGAAAAAAGCTACCAAGAGGAAGAAGTTGATGTTGAAGAAGCTTGCAAACAAGTGGAAGTTGTCAAGAAAGAACACACGGGAGTAAAGCTTGAAATCACCTTGCCAAAGTTGTTGGAGACCCCTCCTCCTAAGTCGCCATCATCCCTTACAACATTCAAGTGGGTAAAATTCATATCCCTTAGCTTTCTCACTCCATTTGAATATGGTTTACTTGAGACAGATGGCCAACTTAGAGCTCTTTGTGGCGTTAAGAGTAAGAGGAAGATGGTTAGTGGTTGGAGTTGTCATGCAAGATTTAATATGGTTGTATGCTCCAAGTTGAAATGTAAAGGTTGGTGTAGAGCTCAATTGAATGGGTCTAGGGAGTTCTTTGGATGTCTTCGTGAGAATTCAAATTACTTGTCACCCGAATGGAAGCATGATGATCAAGAAGACGGGTGCAAGAGCAAGGTTTGGGACCCTGGAATTCATTCTAGCAATCAACACTCTTGGGGCCTTGTCACTTACTTCAGCTTGCTTGAAGGCGTTATGCACCTGGTTTGGGATCCTGGGCGCTATTGGAATTGCAAGCATTGATGGGGATCCCTGGAAGAGTTCAAGCATAAGCCGCCCTGACAAGGAGCTCACCAAATGTCCAACTTAAGGACTTTAACTAAAAGTGCTAGGTGGGAGACAACCCACCATGGTATGATCTTTCAATTTTATCCTTAATTTTATTTTATTTTATTTTTATTAGTATCCAGTCATAATGTCTGCATCAGCATTTGCATTTTGCATTCTGCACAAAAAAAAAGAAAACCACGCGTGGGTGTCGATACCTATTCGGCACATCCATCCAAAGAACAGAAAGTTGTGATGGAATCGTGCGGCTGGTGTGCAAAATGCACAATTCGATCCATGCGAACATGTCCCTGACGCGTACGCGTCAATTTTAATTCCAGCACACCACGCGTGGGTGTGCGCGACGTGCATGCGTCGCATGCAACACTTTGCCCCCTTAATTCTGAATAGAGAGTTGCGCCCAAAAAATGCTGGAATCATGTGTTTAGCACGATTTCAGCCAACGCATACGCGTGCTTCACGCGATCGCGCCATCTTCATTACGCTCCCTTCGTGCGTTTGCGTCTATGCATTTTTGCCTCATCCACGCTCACGCGTGATCCACACTGGAGGATGCCCAGGAGGAGGACCAGCAGCAGGCACATTACGAGGAGCCTCAGCTTAAGGAACCTGCAGGACCTCAGGCACCTGCACAGCCAGAACACACAGAGCCAGCCGCAGATCCTGCAGTAGGCGAGGACCCTTCACACCCGACTTGACTAGATCATCGAGGATGATGCTGTGATATAAGTTGTGGAGGTCGCCATCTATGGCGGATCCTATTTTGGTGAACTATCTCAGGCTTTTATCCTATTTTGCTTCATTTTGTATTTTTGCTTTATTTTATTTTATTTTATTTTATTTTATTTTACTTTTCTTTGAATACTGGTACATTTTATTTTACTGTACTTTTGTTTATTTTTACTTTGTTACATTTTGCACTTTGGGCTGTATATATCTTAGATATTTAGCTTAGATTGCACTCTTAGTCTATTAGTTGTGATATGAAAAAACATGGATTATTTCGTTAGTTTACCTTTTTTAGCATATGAGAAATTGGTTTGATTGAAAATAGGGAGTAAACTAGAAATTTTAGTTTTTCATAATCACAACATCTCATTATATATATATATATATATATATATATATATATATATATATATATATATAATAATAATAATAATAATAATAATAATAATAATAATAATAATAATAATAATAATAATAATAATAAGTGTTGGTCAATTGATGAAATTTTCAAGGAATATATTTATTTTTAGGAAAGGCATTTAATATTCACATTGATTTGAGTTAAAACATTTTGGTAACTTGCAAGATATAAATAATTGGAATATGGTTCTTGAGACAAAGAACACACAGCCTGTGAAACTTCAGCTTAATTACATGGTTACACTATTTAACCATAATATTTTATTCTTGTGTGTTTTCTTCACTATGATTGCAGACTTTACTTTGTTCCATTCTATATGTCCATTGTTAGTGTATTTACATGCATATATATGATTGAGGCCATCATTTGTTATTAGCTCACTTCTCCCCAAATAGCCTACCATTCCAATTATCTTTGTCTGCCACTTTGAGCCTTTTTAATCCCCATTTGTTCTGTATTTTACCACATCACTAGCCTTAAGCAGAAAAATAATTAATTACCTAATTGAATCTTTGGTTAGCCTATGATAGAGATTGTGTATCAATTAAGTGTGGGGAACTGTAGGAACTTGGGTTAATGGGAATGTACTATGTTTCTAATTTATCTGAATATTGGGAATTTTGGTGCATACTTATGAGAGATCAGAAAACCATGTGCATTGATATGTTATGTTTATTTTTATTTTCATAAAAAAAAATTTGCAATATAAGGGGACAAAATTTCCCCAGTATTAAGTTTAATAAAAGATCAATGCATATGTGGTAAGAAATTAAAGAAAAATCTGATACATGAGTATGTGATGCAAAAGTTGGAATTTTGGGTAGCTAGACATGATTTTAGAGTTATATAAAGTATGTGTATGTTAGGTGAGAACCTAGGTTAGTCAAGAATTCATGTTATAGCTCACTTGGCCATACATATACCCTCACCTTTACCTTAGCCCCATTACAACCTTGGAAAGACCTCATGATGTTTGCATTGGTACACTAAACAATTGTTGATTGGTTAGATGAAGAACAAAGTTTTAGAAAGCATGACTAGAGAAGAGTAGAGTGATTGACCCTAGACACTTGAGAGACTAGAGTGCATATACAAATCTAATGAGGGTTCAATGGCTCATTTCCATATGTCCATATTTGACCATTGCTTATCGTGCAAGTCTGTGAACTCTTTTGATTAACTCAACTCAATTGTGAATGTGTATTGACACGATTTAGTCCTTGATTGTGCATCTATGATTTCTTGGAAATCTGACTCAGTTTGACCACATGCATGCTTATATATATATAGATAGACAACAATTAGAATAGCATGATGCATGTAGGTAGCTCACATTTAAATAGGTTGTATTGCAAAAGTTCCACCATTATGCCTTCACTCTTTTATAGTTTCTCTTGAGGTTAGCATGAAGACATGCTAATGTTTAAGTGTGGGGAGATTGATAAATCACTATTTTATGATTTATCTTGTGCTAATCTAAGTGGTTTTTATCGATTCTTTGCTCACTTATTCATATAATTTGCATGGTTTTACACATCCTTCCTAATTCTATGACATAATTGAAAATATATTACCTAGGCCTTTAAACTATCAATTTTAATTATTCTTTATTACCATTCGATGCCGTAATCTGTAGGTTAAGTGCTTTCAGGCTTTATAGGGCAGAAATGACTTAAAAGGTGGAAAGGGAACATGCAAAAGTGGAAGAAACGTGCGAAAATGAAGTTTTGAGAAGGTGGAAGTGACGCGCACGCGTGGACAATGCGTACGCGTGCCTAGCACAGAAGACAAGCGACGCGTACGCGTGACGCATGACAAGGAATTTCGCCAAACGACGCGCACGCATAATCTACGCGTACGCGTGACATGCGCCACGTGCAGAAAATGCAGAAAGTGCTGGAAGCAATTTCTGGGCTCCTTTTGGCCCAATTCCAAGCCCGAGAACACAAAATAAAAGCTACAGAGTGGGGGAATCAAGGAGAATGGAATCATTCACACATTAGTTAGGTTTTAGATGTAGTTTTCTAGAGAGATCTCAGGTTTAGCTATTTTCAATTTCAGATTTCTATCTTAGTTTAATTTAGTTTCTCTTCTACTTTTAATTGTTCTAACTTTCTAGTTTATTTATTCCCCTTGTTGATTTGTTTATTTCCCCAATTTGATTTATGAATCCTCATGTTAGATTTGATTTTCTATTTAATACAATTTGAGGTATTTTATATTTATGATTGCTTTCTTCAATTTATGTTATTGATGCTTTCAATTGGTTGTTTGGATTTTATTATCTCGTATTGCTTTTCTATGTTTTCATGTGGTGCCTTCCAAATGTTTGATAAAATGCTTGTGAGGGTTTTAAATTAGCTTTTTATGTCTTCTTGGCTTTGGTTGAGTAATTAGAGACTCTTGAGTTATCAAACTCTTTTGTTGATTGATAATTGAAAGTTGCTAATTGACTTGAATTCACTAACTTTAGTCTTTCCTTGGGAGTTGACTAGGACTTGAGAATTCATATTGATTTATCCACTTGACCTACTTTCATAGTTAGAGGTTAACTAAGTGGGAGCAATGAACAATTCTCATCATAATTGATAAGGATAACTAGGATAGGACGTCTAATTCTCATACCTTGCCAAGAGCTTTTCTAGTTATTAATTTACTTTCTTTCTATTTTATTTCCTTGTTCTTTTATTCTAAATCCCCAAAAGATACCTTTACATAACCAATTATAAGAACACTTCCCTACAATTCCTTGAGAGAAGACCCGATGTTTAAATACTTCGGTTATCAATTTTATTAGGGGTTTGTTACTTGTGACAACCAAACTTTTGCACGAAAGAATTCCTTGTCAGTCTAGAAGCTATACTTTCAACGAGAGTTTATTTGTGAATTCTAAACCGTGAAAAATCCGTTTGTTAGTCATGCAAGTATGTTTCAAATAAACAAACTTATAAAGAAAGGTTTAGTAAGAGGTCTTCCTTTGATAAGGTTTGACAAAGATATCACTTGTGATTCTTGCCAAATAGGAAAACAAACAAAAAGTTCATTTAAATTAAAGGAAGACATCTCTACTGAAAGGCCACTTGAGTTGCTACGTGTTGATTTATTTAATCCAACAAGAACTCAAAGCCTAAGTGTTAAACATTATGGTTACTGATTTTGGATAACTATTCTAGGTTTGGTTGGGTTTTATTTCTTGCACACAAAAATGAAGCCTTTTCGGCCTTTGAAATCTTTTGCAAGAAAATTCAAAATGGAAAGGATTTAAAGATCTCTTCTATAAGAAGTGATCATAGAACCGAATTTGAAAACCATTTGTTTGAATCCTTTTATGAGGAATTTGAAATATCTCACAACTTCTCTTGTCCAAGGACACCACAACAAAATGGTATTGTGGAAAGAAGAAATAGAAGCATTCAAGAAATGATAAGAGCTATGCTTTGTGAGAGCAATGTTCCAAAATTCCTTTGGGCTGAAGCGGTTAACACAACTTGCCACATTTTGAGTAGAACTATCATAAGAAAGTTTTTGAAGAAAACTTCTTATGAACTTTGGAAAGGTTACCCACCAAACTTGGACTACTTGCACATCTTTGGATGCAAATGTTTTGTTCTTAATAACAAAGAAAATTTGGAAAAATTTGATCCAAAGGTATATGAGTGTTTATTTGTAGGATATTCCACAACTAGTAAAGCAATTAAAGTTTATCATCAAGATGCTAGGATAATTGAGGAGTCCATACATGTTATATTTTGTGATACTAACTTGGTGCAAAGTGTTTTGAAAGATTGTGATGCAGGGAATCAAGCTCAAAAGGATGATGAGACTACACAAAATCATGACAATGAAAATTCTGGAGAAGCTAAATCAGAAACTATAGTTGCTGAAAATCAATCAAGAGACAATTCCATTTTATCTCATGAATTTGAAAGAAATCTTGAAACCAGTAGCTCCCTGAATCCCTTGGTGACTGAATCTGCCTTCAAGTCCACCAGACCTCGTTAATGGAGATTCTTGAAGAATTATCCTGAGGAATTTGTCATTGGAGACGTTTCTCATGGTGTTAAAATTCGGTCTTCATCTAGAAAGGCAAGTGAAAAGTCAAATGTTGCTCTTCTTTCTCAAATGGAACCTCAGAATGTCAAGGAAGCCCTTGATGACCCTTCTTGGGTAAAGGCAATGGAGGATGAGCTTCATGAGTTTGAGAAGAACCAAGTTTGGACATTGGTTCCAAGGCCGAATGGAAAGAAAATGACCGGCACCAAGTGAATATTTCGGAACAAGCTAGGAGAGGATGGTAGCATTGCAAGAAACAAAGCAAGACTGGTGGCATAAGGATATAACCAAGAAGAAGGAATAGACTTTGATGAATCCTTTGCCCCTGTTGCCCGAATGGAAGCCATAAGACTTCTCTTAGCCTATGCTGCCTTTTGTGGTTTTAAATTATATCAAATGGATGTGAAATGTGCATTCTTAAATGGTGTGATAGATAGAGAAGTGCATGTGAAACAGCCACCTGGTTTTGAAAATAAAGAATGCCCTAACAATGTTTTCAAATTATCAAAAGCTCTCTATGGTGTGAGACAAGCTCCTAGAGCTTGGTATGAGAGACTTAACACTTTTTTTTGAAAAATAGTTTTGAAAGAGGCACCACAGACATTACTCTATTTATAAAAAATTCTAATGATTCTTTCATTCTAGTCCAAATATTTGTTGATGACATTATTTTTGGATCAGCCAATGAATCCCTTTGTACTGAATTTGGAAAACTCATGACAAGTGAATTTGATATGAGTATGATGGGTAAACTTAATTTTTTCCTTGGGCTACAAATTAAGCAATCTGAAAATAGTATTTTCATTCATCAAGAGAAGTATGCCAAGGAACTAGTTAAGAAATTTGGTATGGAAAATGCCAAACCCATGGGAACTCCCATGCATCCTAATTCAAAATTAGACAAGGAAGAAACTAAGAAAGATGTAGATGAGACTAGGTATAGAAGAATGATTGGTTCTCTTATGTACTTAACTTCCTCTAGACTCGATATTGTGCAAAGTGTTGGAATGTGTTCAAGATTCCAATCTAAACCAAAAGAGTCTCATCTTTCTGAAGTTAAAAGGATCATTAGATATGTTCATGGCACATCCAATTTTGGTCTTTGGTATCCTAAGATTGATGATTTTTCTGTATTTGGTTATTGTGATGCAGATTTTTTCGGTGATAGAGTTGATAGAAGGAGCACATCAGTAGCTCTATCCACTGTAGAGGTTGAGTATATAGCTATTTTTCTTGTTGTTCTCAGCTCATGTGGTTAAAAACATAGCTTGCTGATTACAAATTAAATGCTGAAAATATTCCCTTGTTGTGTGATAATATGAGTGCTATTAATATTTCTAAAAATCCAGTTTTGCACTCTAGGACTAAACATATTGAAGTGAAATTTCAATCAATAAGAGAACATGTTCAAAAGGGGGATATTAGCATTCAATTTGTTGAAGCAGAGGAGCAATTAGCTGATATTTTCACTAAACTACTAGCTGAGGACAGATTTTGCATGCTTAGGACTAGTCTAGGGATTTTAAGTCATGATTCATTGTTTGAAAATTGCTAATGGTTTGTTGGAGTTTTTGCCTCATAAACAGGTATGAGACAATTCTGGGCAAGTGAAGAACCTTCTCTTCAATCAGCGTTCTTAGGCCTTGTTCAAGTACAGAGTCATCTGGGCCAACATAAAAAATCAGATCATAAGTGGTCCAATATGTTTCCTTAATCCAAACCACCTCTGCGCCCAATATGAATGCTACATAATTTTTTGTTTTTGTTGGCTTGTTTGTTCAGTTTATTTCTTTTTGCTTTAAGTCCAAAAAGGTTTCAAATTTTAAAATTGATTTCCATTTTAATTTTAAATAAAATCAAATCTTTCTCTTTGTGAGTCAAGTCCTTTCAAGTCAAATAAGAGGTGATGTAGTTGCATGGTTTAAGAAAATTTCTTTTGGGTATGGTTACCAACACTTCTTCTTCTCCCTCAATAACTCCTCCAACCCTTCGGTTTCTCCCCACTACCTTTACTTCATCTCTCCCTTCAAAAATCTAAAACCAACCAAATGAGGAAGAAACCCATATCTCAAAAGCCTCCTCGTGAAAAAATCTTCAAGCTTCCTGCAAAGCAAAAACCTTCCACTCGCTCTCAAGAACGAACCTTCACTCCATCTCCTTCTCCTCCTACCTCACCTTATCGGTTTGATCCCATGGCTCACACTAAGAACCCCTCAATGTTTCCACCTTTAGCCAAGAAGACGCCTCCACCAACAAAGGAACCTCTATCTAAACCTAGTTCGTTGAAGCCAAGTTCATCAAAAGGGAAATGCCCAGCTGCTACCGAACCTACCTCAGAGCCTACTCAACCTAAGACAAGGTCCGTTCCTTTGCGTTCTCAGAGAGGTAAACCTTGACTCCCTCTTAAATCAGTTATAGAACCAGACATTGATCCCTTTGCACATAAATCCCACTTCTTGACATCTCACTCCAACTATAACCCTTATAGATTTAAGTCTTCCATGAATAATAACTTTTATGAAGGAGTTATTAAGTACCATACCCTGTGTCCCTCTTTTCTTGCTGATTTACCAAATTTGAAAAAGAAAAGTTTTCCTTTTGTTGAAAATTTGAAATTTCTGGACAGGAATCATCTCTTTAACATCAGAAAGCCTATTTATCCACTTTTGGTCAAAGAGTTTTATGCTAACATGACATACCATGAGGGTAGTGTTCATTCTTATGTCAAAGGGAAGAGACATTATGCTAAATAATGAAACCATCAGTGGTTCACTAAAATACACTGATGTTGGGGCTTGTGCTTATACTTCTGTTAAGTGGGATGAAGGAGTTGGTATCTCTTTCAATGATGCTTTAGCTCATATCTGTGAACATGTTTCTCTGATTGATGGCATCACCCCTACTCATAAAACCCAGGGTTATGAACGTGCTAAGTTGCACTGTATTGTGAATCACATCATACTTCCTCAGAGCGATTCATACCAAAGGGTATCTTATACTAACACTCTTGTTTTATATGCCCTACTCACTAAAACAGAAATTTCTTTTGCTTATTTGGTGGTTAGATACATGTTTGACTCTGTGATGAGCGGATAATTTGTACGCTTTTTGGCATTGTTTTTATATAGTTTTTAGTAAGTTTGAGCTACTTTTAGGGATGTTTTCCTTAGTTTTTATGTTAAATTCACATTTCTGGATTTTACTATGAGTTTGTGTGTTTTTCTGTGATTTCAGGTAAATTCTGACTGAAATTGAGGGATTTGAGCAAAACTCTGAAGAAGGCTGACAAAAGGACTGCTGATGCTGTTGGATTCTGACCTCCCTGCACTCGAAATGGATTTTCTGGAGCTACAGAACTCCAAATGGCGCGCTCTCAACGGCGTTGGAAAGTAGACATCCAGGGCTTTCCCGCAATATATAATAGTCCATACTTTATTCGAATAATGACGACGCAACTTGGCGTTGAACGCCAAGTACACGCTCCTTTCTGGAGTTAAACGCCAGAAAAACGTCATGATCCGGAGTTGAACGCCCAAAACACATCATAACTCGAAATTCAACTCCAAGAGAAGCCTCTGCTCGTGTATTAATCAAGCTCAGCCCAAGCACACACCAAGTGGGCCCCGGAAGTGGATTTATGCATCAATTACTTACTCATGTAAACCCTAGTAGCTAGTCTAGTATATATAGGACATCTATCTATTGTATTAGACATCCTGGATTGTATTTTGAATCCTGTGATCACGTTTTAGGGGGCTGGCCATTCGGCCATGCCTGGACCTCTTTCACTTATGTATTTTCAACGGTGGAGTTTCTGCACACCATAGATTAAGGGTGTGGAGCTCTGCTGTACCTCAAGTATCAATGCAATTCTACCTTCTTTTATTCAAATGCTATCTTAGTTTTATTCCAAGATATTCATTCGTACCCAAGAACATGATGAATGTGATGAGTTAGATAACCCTCATCATCATTCTCACTTATGAACGCGCGTGATTGACAACCACTTCCGTTCTACATGCAACAAGGCTTGAATGTGTATCTCTCAGATTCCCCAACAGAATCTTCGTGGTATAAGCTAGATAGATGGCGGCATTTATGAGGATCCGGAAAGTCCAACCTTGTCTGTGGTGTTCCGAGTAGGATCCTGGGAATCCGGAAAGTCTAACCTTGTCTGTGGTATTCCGAGTAGGATTCCGGTAATGAATGACTGTGACGTGCTTCAAACCTGTAACCTGCTGGGCGTTAGTGACAGACGCAAAAGAGGGATTCTATTCCAGTAAGGGGAGGGAACCAACCGGTGATTGGCCGTACTGTGACAGAGTGCGTGAGCATTAGCTTTCACTGCGAGGATGGGATGTAGCTATCAACCATGGGTGATGCCTCCAGACTGGTTAGCTGTGCGAGTGACAGCCGCATAGGATATTTCCCCGTGAGGATGAAAGTAGCCACAGTTGATGGTGAACCCCTATACAAAGCTTGCCATGGAAAGGATTAAGAAGGATTGAGTAGAAGCAGTGGGAGAGCAGGCGTCCGAGAGCTCTACAGCATCTCCATTCCGCTTATCTGAAATTCCTACCAATGAATCTGCATAAGTATTTCTATCCCTTTTATTATTCCTTTTCATTTACAATCCAATAATCACAATTACCTTTTTAATCTGCCTAACTGAGATTTGCAAGGTGACCATAGCTTGCTTCATACCAACAATCTCTGTGGATTCGACCCTTACTCACGTAAGGTTATTACTTGGACGACCCAGTACACTTGCTGGTTAGTTGAACGGAGTTGTGAAGAAAATAAACAGTGCCATAAGAGTATACATCCTTTATAAACAAAATAACAAGTGATCACAATTTCGTCCACCAAGTTTTTGGCGCCGTTGCCGGGGATTGTTCGAGTATGGACAACTGACGGTTCATCTTGTTGCTCAGATTAGGTAATTTTCTTTTCAAAAATCTTTTTCAAAAATTTTCTTTTATTTTTTTCGTTTTTCCAAAACTTTATTTTCGAAAATATTAAATAAAAATCCAAAAAAAAATTAGAAAATCATACAAATCAAAAATATTTTGTGTTTCTTGTTTGAGTCTTGTGTTAATTTTTAAGTTTGGTGTCAATTGCATGCTTTAAAAATTTTTTTTTTTTTGCATTTTTTCGAAAATCCCATGCATTCATAGTGTTCTTCATGATCTTCAAGTTATTCTTGATAAGTCCTCTTGTTTGATCTTGATGTTTTCTTGTTTTGTATTGTTTGTTGTTTTTCATGTGCATTCTTGCATTCATATTTTTCATGCATTAAAAATTTCTAAGTTTGGTGTCTTGCATGTTTTCTTTGCATCAAAAATTTTTCAAAAATATGTTCTTGATGTTCATCATGATCTTCATAGTGTTCTTGGTGTTCATCTTGACATTCATAGCATTCTTGCATGCATCTTGTGTCTTGATCCAAAATTTTCATGTTTTGGGTCATTTTTGTGTTTTTCTTTAAAAATTCAAAAATCAAAAAAATATCTTTTCCTTATTTCCCTCCAATTTTCGAAATTTTGGTTTGACTTGGTCAAAAATTTTCAAAATTAGTTGTTTCTTACAAGTCAAGTCAAAATTTCAATTTTAAAAATCTTATCTTTTCAAAATCTTTTTCAAAAATCATATCTTTTTCATTTTTTTTATTAATTTCGAAAATGTCAAAAATTATTTTTCAAAATATTTTCAAAATCTTTTTCTTATCTTTATATCAAATTTTCAAAAATTAGCTAACAATTAATGTGATTGGTTCAAAAATTTGAAGTTTGTTACTTTCTTGTTAAGAAAGGTTCAATCTTTAAATTCTAGAATCTTATCTTGTAGTTTCTTGTTAGTTAAGTAATTTTAAAAATTAAATCTTTTTCAAAATATCTTTTTCAAATATATCTTTCTGTCTTTTATCTTATCTTTTTCAAAAATTGATTTTTAAAATATCTTATCTAACTTACTATCTTCTTATCTTTTTCAAATTTTGATTTCAAATCTTTTTCAATCAACTAACTAACTTGTTGTTTGTTTCTTATCTTTTTCAAAACCACCTAACTACTTTTCCCTCTTCTATTTTCGAAAATATCTCACTCTTTTTCAAAAATTCTTTTTAATTAATTAATTATTTCATGTTTAATTTTAATTACATTTTAGTTCTAATTTTCGAAAATTACTAACTTCTTTTTCAAAATTATTTTCGAAAATTCCTTTTTCTTTTCTTATTCTATTTAATTATTTAATTACTAACACTTCTCTCACCTCTCTTCATCCAAAAAAAACCGAATCCATTCTTCATTCTTCTACCCCCTTTCTTTTTCTACTAACATAAAGGAATCTCTATACTGTGACATAGAGGATTTCTTTTTCTTTTCTTGTTTTCTTCTCCTTCATATGAGCAGGAACATGGATAAAGGCACCCTTGTTGAAATTGATCCAGAACCTGAAAGGACTCTGAAGAGAAGATTAAGAGAAGCTAAACTACAACAATCCAAAAACATCTTTAAGAGAAACAACCTTTCAGAAATTTTCGAATAGGAGAAGGAGATGGCAGAGGAAAATAATAATAATAATAATGCAAGGAGAATGCTTGGTGACTTCACAAAGCCAACATCCAAGTTTGATGGAAGAAGCATCTCCATTCCTGCCATTGGAGCCAATAACTTTGAGCTTAAGCCTCAACTAGTTGCTTTAATGCAACAAAACTGCAAGTTTTATGGACTTCCATCTGAAGATCCTTATCAGTTTTTAACTGAGTTCTTGCAGATCTGTGAGACTGTAAAGACGAATGGAGTTGATCCTGAAGTCTACAGACACATGCTTTTCCCTTTTGCTGTAAGAGACAGAGCTAGAGTATGGTTGGATTCTCAACCCAAGGATAGCCTGGACTCATGGGATAAGCTTGTCACTGCATTCTTAGATAAGTTCTTTCCTCCTCAAAAGTTGAGCAAGCTGAGAGTGGATGTTCAAACCTTCAAACAAAAAGATGGTGAATCCCTCTATGAAGCTTGGGAAAGATATAAGCAGCTGACCAAGAGATGTCCATCTGACATGTTTTCAGAGTGGACCATATTAGATATATTCTATTATGGTCTCTCAGAATTTTCGAAAATGTCATTGGATCATTCTGCAGGTGGATCTATCCACCTGAAGAAAATGCCTGGAGAGGCTCAAGAACTCATTGACATGGTTGCAAACAACCAGTTCATGTATACTTCTGAGAGAAATTCCGTGAACAATGGGGTACCTCAGAAGAAAGGAGTTCTTGAAATTGATGCTCTGAATGCCATATTGGCTCAGAACAAAGTGTTGACTCAACAGGTCAACATGATCTCTCAAAATCTGAATGGATTGCAACATGCATCCAACATTAATAGAGAGGCAGCTTCTGAAGAAGCTTATGATCCTGAAAACCCTGCCATGGCAGAGGTTAATTACTTAGGTGAACCTTATGGAAACACCTATAACTCATCATGGAGAAATCATCCAAATTTCTCCTGGAAGGATCAACAAAAACCTCAACAAGGTTTTAACAATGGTGGACGTACTAGGCTGAATAATAGTAAGCCATATCCATCATCTTCTCAGCAACAGGCAGAGAACTTTGAACAAAACAATTCTAATTTAGCCAATATAGTCTCTGATCTGTCAAAGGCCACTTTCAGTTTCATGAATGAAACAAGATCCTCCATTAGAAATTTGGAGGCACAAGTGGGCCAGCTGAGTAAGAAAGTTATTGAAACTCCTCCCAGTACTCTCCCAAGTAATACAGAAGAAAATCCAAAAGGAGAGTGCAAGGCCATTGATTTAATCAAAGTGGCCGAATGCACTAGGGAGGAGGAGGACGAAAATCCTAGTGAGGAAGACCTCCTGGGATGTCCCTCAAGCATGAAGGAGTTTCCTATTAAGGATCCAAAGGAATCTGAGGCTCATCTAGAGATCATAGAGATTCCATTGAACCTCCTTCTGCCATTCATGAGCTCTGAAGAATATTCATCCTCTGAAGAGGATGAAGATGTGACTGGAGAGCAAGCTGCTCTATATTTAGGAGCTATCATGAAACTGAATGCCAAGCTGTTTGGTAATGAGACCTGGGAAAGTGAACCTCCCTTGCTCATTAGTGAACTAGATACTTGGATTCAGAGAACTCTACCTCAAAAGAAACAAGATCCTGGCAAGTTTCTAATACCTTGTACCATAGGCACTATGAGCTTTGAAAAAGCTCTATGTGATCTTGGCTCAGGGATAAATCTTATGCCACTCTCTGTGATGGAGAAGCTGGGGATCATTGAGGTACAACCTGCCTTGTTCTCACTACAACTGGCAGACAAGTCAGTGAGACAAGCGTATGGATTAGTAGAGGACGTGCTAGTAAAGGTTGAAGGCCTTTACATCCCTACTGACTTCATAATCCTAGACACTAAGAATGAAGATGATGAATGCATCATCCTAGGAAGACCTTGATGACAAGTCATCATATACCCATTTTCTATGCTTTTTCATACAAGAAATTGATGATTTGTGCTTAAATATTGAATGCTTTTTGTACTTAAATGATATATTTTCTTGATATTTTAATTTTATAAATCTTGTAGGAAATAAGAAGAAAAAGAAGCAAAGAAGCACAAAAAAAAGAGGAAAAAAAGAGCTTTGGGGTACATTTTGAAGTTGGGAACACTTTGGAGCCTTAGGCCACGCTTTTAAAAGCGTGGCCCATGACAAAATCAAAGAGGAAGCAGCCAGCACGCACACGATCCTGCCCTTGCCAAGGGCAGGGCAGAATTGTGATGTATATTGAGGATTGAAAGCAAAATTTTCGCTAAGTTAAAATCTGGCCGCACACAGCATGACCATGCCTACTTCAAAGGGCTATAACTTGAGCTACAGACGTCCGATTGATGTGCTTCCAGTTGCGTTGGAAAGCTGACATTCAGAGCTTTCCAACGATATATAGAAATCCATATTGGCGTCCAATTGAGGCAGGAACGAAAGGCATCTTTAAGGGCCAAAAACAAGCGAAAATAAACCAAAATGCTTCCACCAAGGCTCGAAGAGGGAAACACACGGGACAAGCTTTGGAAACTCTGCCCTGCCCTTGGCGCGGGCAGGGCAGCATTGTGTGTGTGGTGCATCACGCACAAAACTTGGCGCACCAAGCATTCGGTTGGCACACCAATTTCTTTCCTTGGCAGCACCATGCGCGCACCAACTCTCAAATCTGGCGCATCAACATTCTCTGCCCCGCCCTTGGCGCGGGCAGGGCAGCCTCATAACGCACCAAGCGCGCGCATCAACAACTTTGGCGCACCAATCCAAGCACCAAGCTTCATTTTTCTGCCCTGCCCTCTACAAGGGCAGGGCAGCCTCCTGGGAGTAACTTTTAATGGGCCAAAAATTCAACCAAAATTCCATTTAAATTCAATTCTTCTCCAAATTGAATCAAGGCCAACCAAACCCATTTCTCCTCAAATCCAAAGCAAGCAAAGCCCACATCATCACTCAAAGGCACATGGATCAATTAGATTAGGATTTTCATTTTAATTGTAATTTGTTTTAATTTTTCACTTTGTAAAGCCTATATAAAGGCATGAATTCCGTCTCACTAGGGGAGCTCTTTCCTTTATTTTTCTTCTGTCTTAAATTTAGGAATTGAGAGTTCTCTCTCTGAATTTCCCTTTCTGTTTGAATTTTGGATTGAGATTGAAAGGAATTCTGTTTTCATTCTCCATCCGCAACATCTCTGCTTTGTTCTTCTGCATAATTCAAGGAATTTTGAATTGAATCTAAATTCTCTTTACTGCTTTCATCTACTTTCCTTCTGCAATTGTTCTTGGTTGGATCAAGGAAGGAATTGAGATCTAGACTTGTTTTCTAGTCTCATTGATTTCCTGAGATCCTCACTTGTCATTTTAGATTTCATATTTGAATTGAGCTTTCTTGCTGATTTATTTTTCTGCTGTTACTTCATCTGCATTTTTACCTTTCTGTTCCTATTGCTTCCAATTTAATTTTAAGCAATTTAATCTCCCTGCAATTGTTCTACGCTTTGCTTTACTGCTCTCTTTAATTTCCAGCACCCAACCCTCTTTACTTTTCATGCAATTTACATTTCTTGTCATTTAAGATTCTTGCAATTTTACTTTCTTGTTATTTAAGTTTCCTGCAATTTTACTTTCTGCACTTTAATTTTCCTTGCTATTTACTTTCTGTTGGTTACACTTCATCCAAATTCATTTCAATGTTAGCTTGACTAAACTAATCACCCACTAAAATTGCTTGATCCATCAATCCCTGTGGGATCGACCTCACTCTAAGTGAGTTATTACTACTTGATGCGACCCGGTAAGAGCATCTTTCTGGCGGTCAACGCCAGAACAGAGCATCTTTCTGGCGTTGAATGCCCAAAACAAGCAACAACCTGGCGTTAAACGCCAGGTTGTGCACACAGAGGACAATCTGGCGCTGAACGCCAGAAACAAGCATGAAACTGGCGTTCAACGCCAGAAACATGCATAACATGGGCGTTTAACGCCCAGAACTAGCATCAATGGGCGTTTGAACGCCAGAATGATGCATGAAGGCATGTTACATGCCTATAGGGTGAAGGAATGGTATTTCTTTTCACCTCAGGATCTGTGGACCCCACAGGATCCCTACCTACCTTTTCTTTTAATCCTAATCACACTCTCCTAATCCAAATCTCATTCTCAATGTCACACTTCCCAAAAACCTTCACCTATCACCTCAATTCCTCTTCCCAATTACCCCATTCACCATTCACATCAACCTCCTCTTCCCCATAAACCCCACCTACCTCCACTACATTCAAATTCAATTTCCCACCCTTTCCCACCCAAAATGGCCGAAACCCAACCCTCCCCTCTCCCTATAAATACCCTTCACTTCTCTTCATTTTCACACAACACAAACCCTTCTCTCACCATATAGCCGAACCCACTCTTCTCCCTCTCTTCCAATATTCTCTTCTTCTTCTACTCTTCTTTTCTTTTTGCTCGAGGACGAGCAAATTTTAAGTTTGGTGTGGTAAAAAGCCTAAGCTTTTTATTTTTCATTCACCATCAATGGCACCCAAGACTGGAGTTTCCTCAAGAAAAGGAAAAGGGAAGGCAAAAGCTTCCACTTCCGAGCCATGGGAGGAGGAGAGATTCATCTCCAAGAGCCACCAAGACCACTTCTATGATGTTGTGGCAAAGAAGAAAGTGATCCATGAGGTCCCTTTCAAACTCAAGAAAAATGAGTATCTGGAAATCCGACATGAAGTTCAAAGAAGAGGTTGGGAAGTCATAGCCAACCCCATACAACAAGTTGGAATTTTAATGGTTCAAGAGTTCTATGCCAATGCATGGATCACTAGGAACCATGATCAAAGTATGAACCCAAGTCCAAAGAACTATCTCACAATGGTTAGGGGGAAATACTTGGATTTTAGTCCGGAAAATGTGAGGTTAGCGTTTCATTTACCTATGATGCAAGGTGATGAACACCCCTACACTAGAAGGGTCAACTTTGATCAAAGGTTGGACCAAGTCCTTAGGGACATTTGTGTGGAAGGCGCCCAATGGAGAATAGACTCCAAAGGCAAACCAGCCCAACTAAGAAGACTGGACCTCAAGCCTGTAGCTAGAGGATGGTTGGAATTCATCCAAAGATCCATCATCCCTACAAGCAACCGATCTGAAGTTACTGTGGATCGGGCCATCATGATTCATAGCATCATGATAGGAGAGGAAGTAGAGGTTCATGAAGTCATATCCAATGAACTCTACAAAATAGCTGACAAGCCTTCATACATGGCACGGCTAGCCTTCCCCCACCTCATATGCCATCTATGTTATTCAGCCGGAGTTATCATAGATGGAGATGTCTCCATTGAAGAAGACAAGCCCATCACCAAGAAAAGGATGGAGCAAACGAGGGAAGTCCCTCACGGCCCTCAAGGAGAACATGAGGAAGTTCATCATCAACAAATGCCTCAAATGCACTTTCCCCCCAACAACTATTGGGAGCAACTTCATACCTCCTTGGAAGATTTGAGCCATAATGTGGAACAACTAAGGGTGGAACATCATGAGCACTCCATCATTCTCCAAGAAATAAGAGAAGATCAAAGAGCAATGAGGGAGGAGCAACAAAGGCAAGGAAGGGACATAGAAGAGTTGAAGAACAACATTGGTCCTTCAAGAAGAAGACGCCACTAAGGTGGATTCATTCCTTGTTCTTTATTTCTTTCTGTTTTCGGTTTTTAATTATTGTGTCTATCTATGTTTTGTGTCTCTACTTCATGATCATTAGTATGTAACCATGCCTTAAAGCTATGAATAAAATCCATTAGTCCTTCACCTCTCTTGAAAGAAAAATGTTTTAATTCAAAAGAACAAGAAGTACATAATTTTCGAAATTATTATTGAATTTAGTTTAATTATATTGATGTGGTGACAATAATTTTTGTTTTCTGAATGAATGATTGAACAGTGCATATGTCTTTTGATCTTGTTGTTTATGAGTGTTAAAATTGTTGGCTCTTGAAAGAATGATGAACAAAGAGAAACGTTATTGATGATCTGAAAAACCATGAATTTGATTCTTGAAGCAAGAAAAAGCAGTGAAAAAAAAAATTGGCGAAAATTTTAAAGCAAGGATCCAAGGCTTTGAGCATTAATGGATAGGAGGGCCCAAGGAAATAAAATCCAGGCCTAAGCGGCTAAATCTAAAGCTGTCCCTAGCCATGTGCTTGTGTCATGAAGGTCCAAGTGAAAAGCTAGAGACTGAATGGTTAAAGTCGTGATCTAAAGCTAAAGAGTGTGCTTAAGAGCTCTGGACACCACTAACTGGGGACTTTAGCAAAGCTAAGTCACAATCTGAAAAGGTTCACCCAGTTATGTGTCTGTGGCATTTGTGTATCCGGTGGTAATACTGGAAGACAAAGTGCTTAGGGCCACAGCCAAGACTCATAAGTAGCTGTGTTCAAGAATCAACATGCTTAACTAAGAAAGTCAATAACACTATCCCAAATTCTAAGTTCCCCCAGAGACGCCAATACCTCTAAACTACAAAGGAAAAAGTGAGATGCCAAAACTGTTCAGAGGCAAAAAGCTACAAGTCCCGCTCATGTAATTAAATTAATATTCATTGATATTTTGGACTTTATAGTATATTCTCTTCTTTTTATCCTATTTGATTTTCAGTTGCTTGGGGACAAGCAACAATTTAAGTTTGGTGTTGTGATGAGCGGATAATTTGTACGCTTTTTGGCATTGTTTTTATATAGTTTTTAGTAAGTTTGAGCTACTTTTAGGGATGTTTTCCTTAGTTTTTATGTTAAATTCATATTTCTGGACTTTACTATGAGTTTGTGTGTTTTTCTGTGATTTCAGGTAAATTCTGACTGAAATTGAGGGATTTGAGCAAAACTCTGAAGAAGGCTGACAAAAGGACTGCTGATGCTGTTGGATTCTGACCTCCCTGCACTCGAAATGGATTTTCTGGAGCTACAGAACTCCAAATGGCGCGCTCTCAACGGCGTTGGAAAGTAGACATCCAGGGCTTTCCAGCAATATATAATAGTCCATACTTTATTCGAAGAATGACGACGCAACTTGGCGTTGAACTCCAAGTACACGCTCCTTTCTGGAGTTAAACGCCAGAAAAACGTCATGATCCGGAGTTGAACGTCCAAAACACATCATAACTCGAAATTCAACTCCAAGAGAAGCCTCTGCTCGTGTATTAATCAAGCTCAGCCCAAGCACACACCAAGTGGGCCCCGGAAGTGGATTTATGCATCAATTACTTACTCATGTAAACCCTAGTAGCTAGTCTAGTATATATAGGACATCTATCTATTGTATTAGACATCCTGGATTGTATTTTGAATCCTGTGATCACGTTTTAGGGGGCTGGCCATTCGGCCATGCCTGGACCTCTTTCACTTATGTATTTTCAACGGTGGAGTTTCTGCACACCATAGATTAAGGGTGTGGAGCTCTGCTGTACCTCAAGTATCAATGCAATTCTACCTTCTTTTATTCAAATGCTATCTTAGTTTTATTCCAAGATATTCATTCGTACCCAAGAACATGATGAATGTGATGAGTTAGATAACCCTCATCATCATTCTCACTTATGAACGCGCGTGATTGACAACCACTTCCGTTCTACATGCAACAAGGCTTGAATGTGTATCTCTCAGATTCCCCAACAGAATCTTCGTGGTATAAGCTAGATAGATGGCGGTATTTATGAGGATCCGGAAAGTCCAACCTTGTCTGTGGTGTTCCGAGTAGGATCCTGGGAATCCGGAAAGTCTAACCTTGTCTGTGGTATTCCGAGTAGGATTCCGGTAATGAATGACTGTGACGTGCTTCAAACCTGTAACCTGCTGGGCGTTAGTGACAGACGCAAAAGAGGGATTCTATTCCAGTAAGGGGAGGGAACCAACCGGTGATTGGCCGTACTGTGACAGAGTGCGTGAGCATTAGTTTTCACTGCGAGGATGGGATGTAGCTATCAACCATGGGTGATGCCTCCAGACTGGTTAGCTGTGCGAGTGACAGCCGCATAGGATATTTCCCCGTGAGGATGAAAGTAGCCACAGTTGATGGTGAACCCCTATACAAAGCTTGCCATGGAAAGGATTAAGAAGGATTGAGTAGAAGCAGTGGGAGAGCAGGCGTCCGAGAGCTCTACAGCATCTCCATTCCGCTTATCTGAAATTCCTACCAATGAATCTGCATAAGTATTTCTATCCCTTTTATTATTCCTTTTCATTTACAATCCAATAATCACAATTACCTTTTTAATCTGCCTAACTGAGATTTGCAAGGTGACCATAGCTTGCTTCATACCAACAATCTCTGTGGATTCGACCCTTACCCACGTAAGGTTATTACTTGGACGACCCAGTACACTTGCTGGTTAGTTGAACGGAGTTGTGAAGAAAATAAACAGTGCCATAAGAGTATACATCCTTTATAAACAAAATAACAAGTGATCACAATTTCGTCCACCACTCTGTTAAAAGTGAGAAAGACAAAGCCCTTTCTTATGGCATGTTTCTAACTTGTATTTTTTAGTATTTTGGTGTTGACTTGTCCAATGAGGATTATGAAAATAGACATTCATATCTAAAAGGGGGTGGTTCAGTGAAATAGCAAAAAGGACCTACTCGCTCTAAGAGGGTGGTTCTAGATAATGAAGATGATGAGTTCATTCATGGGGATTCTCCTCCTCCTTCCATTAAGGGCACTTCCATCTCTACTGGAAAAAAATATGGTCTGTTTAATGTTATTCGAGATGTAGTCTAAGAGTTTGTCTCCCAATCCAATCATATGATTTCCATGAGCAAGGAACAAAGAAAGCTAGCAAGCAAGCATGAGAATTTCCTCCGAAAATCAAGTGATAGAGTGGCTGTATTCATGAAGTTCATTTATAATCTTCAACAAGATGAAGATCATGCCACTGATGCTGAAGAGGAAGCTGATTTGGAGAGAAATGGTTCAGATGCCTAGATTTGTCTCTTGAAGCTGCTGTAGTCTGCTCACTTTTGTCTCATGAAAACTATTTCTCTTGTTACTTTTGAACTACTTTTTGTTATTTCGAATGACTGTAATACTTTAACTACTACTGTATTTACTATAAATTAATTTGGTATTTTAGACTGTGCATTAACACTTTCTTGCAGGTTTTAAGGTGCAGATTTCACTTGATCTTGATTACTTTCCACACTTGATGACAAAAGGGGGAGTAGTACTGTGTGTGTTGTGAATTTTTAGTAGCTGTGTTGTGAATAATTGCTGTGATTTTTATTACTGCTACTATTATTCTTTTTGCATAAGAACTTGATTTACAAATCTTGCTACTGCTATGAGTTTTTGGCATGAAAACTTGCTTTTATGTTATGTTGCTATTAGTCTTAATACTCTATTTTGGTTAAAGCATGATCATTTTTTGAAATGGTTTTGTTGTTAAAAATGCTGACATGACATGTTGAATATTGGGTTAGATTTGTGTTGCTAGTTGTTTAAACTCCCTTAATCAAGTTGAATTATGTGTAGCGCTTTATTGTGCTCTCTATAAGTATAATGTAAATAGAACAAAAAGAAGAGCATAAATCTAGGGGGAGCTACTCTTGAAAAGAAAAGGGGGAGCAACACAAAAGCAAGTAACATCATTCAAAGGGAAGTCTCTTAACTATACTAAAATTCAATTCCTTTTGGTTAATGTTTAATTATGTTTGTCATCAAGGGGGAGATTATTGAGTTAAGAAATTAACTAATATAATTGATGATGACAAATATTATATTACTGGGCTAATTACCCAATTGGTTTTGATTATTTTAGTTGAGTGTTGCAGGCCAAAAATCAATAAGTAGCTGCAGTCCAATATGAAACAAATGAAATCAGCTGGTTGGCTACAAAATAATAAACAGCCCAAAAGGAATCAAAGCAATAAAATTAGATGGGTCAAAGAAATCAATGGGCTGAATAAAAAGATCCGATCCAAGCCTGATAGCAAGCAAGTCCCTCCAATTCGTTTTCACCAAAAGTAACGTTCCCTTTTTCCCTCTTGGTCAGAAATCAAAAGTGAGAGAGAGCTTAGTTCCTAAGCTACTCACTAAAGAAGCAAGAAAGAGAAGGTTTAGCAAAAAGATTGAAGTCTAAATCACCCACATCAATCTGTATCAAGAGAAGTCAGAAGGTAAAGGTGATTTATTTCCTTCTACATGCATCTTATTTTCTTCTCTTCATCTTCAACTCTCTACCCCAAATTAGTTTACATGGGAAAGATGATGTCTGTTCAACACTGTTGTGCATCTGTGATCAAAAGTGTGTTTTGGTGTCCAAGTAGTATTTCAATGGCTAAGATCTGGGCTTACCATTGAAAATATTTGTTTCTGCTTTCCTGTGGTTTTCGGTCAACAAAAAAGGGGTCAGAATCAAAGTTCCTATGTTGAGGATTAACTGGAAAAGTGACACGGTGAGTTGTTGAAGCACACAGCTCAAGGGTTGACCTAGGAGAGAGCAACTCAGCTACATGCAAGGAGATATAAAAGAAGATTTCTCATCATTCTGAAGCCAAGGAGAGATAACCAGTGTTTTGAGGTTTATGTTCTGAGAAGAGTTCTCTGAAGAAGTTCATCAACTTGGACAGTACTTCCTAGTCAAAGGAGCATTCCACCAGAATGAGGAACTAAATCAGAGGCAACCAAATATGGTTTATCACATAGCAAAGAGGTTGTTGAAGCATCAATTTCCTTCATGTTTTACAGATTGTAACTTTCTTTTTAATGTTTATCTTTCTGTAATTTCTTGAGGTAAAAGGCAGAATGTGAGAGCTCAAGTGAAAGCCTAAGAGTGGAAAAAGGCAGAGTGATACCCTTGAGTGAAAAGCCTAAAAATTTTTCAGATTTTTTTAGGTTGATTTTGTGTCTTGTATCTTGTACCAGTGAGGTATCCCTTTCTTAGTTGGGTAAGCACTAAGAATGAAGAGTTAGGTATTAGCATAGGCAAGTCAAGTTAGGTTAGAACTTGAGTGTGAGAGGATTGTGTCAATCCTTTGGAATTGGTGTATGTAATACTTTAACTATAGTGGAAATTCTACCATTTTTGCGGTGGAGACTGGACATAGGTTGCGTTGCACAAGGCAACCGAACCAAGATACATGATGGTGTCAGCTTCTCTCTTCCCTGCTTTGTTCTGTTTTCTGATATTCATGAGATAAAATAAAATTGTCTCATAAATTTTTCGCGACTGATTTCAAACTGATTCAGTCTGAAAGTTTCTTTTAAAGGACTAAGTTTATTAAAGTAAAAGAAGGTCATAGATTCAACCCCCTTTCTCTAAGCCTTCTACAACCTTCAAAGTTGGAGAAGGAGAAGGAAGTTCTTGTTGCTGACCTTTCTAGACTTCGAGAGAGAGCGAAGAAATCCGAGGCAGCTTATGTCATGGTAGAGGGCTTGAAGAAGAAGGCTGGGGAGAGCTATACTCCTGTTTTCGGGAAAAAGTTGGATTTGAAAGAGGAGGTCGCCTAGTTGAAGGAGGAGTATGCGGCCCTGGAGGAATCGATGGCCCAAGGTATGGACGAAATGGCTGAAAATATGAAGGCTCAATTCTGGGTTATTACTCTCGAGGTGGACCTTTCTCTTATTGATCCCGACATGGTCGTTGATTGATGGGAAGATCATTCTCTTGTAGGTCAGACACTTTGTAGTAACCTGATGATAGAATTTTTGTCGGTCTAGATTTCCTCAATAAAAAGAATCTATGCGTTTCAAACATAGTCTATACCAACAATGGATTCTCCATCAAAGTTTAGTTTTGATTGTCACAAGTTCAACCTAATTCAAATCAAAATAACCAGGAGTAGAATCCCGGATCGTTCTCCCTAGGAATTGCAATCGAATGATCAATTATTGGTTATAAGATCAAGGGGTTTAATGATAAAAAGGCAAGAATTTAAATGACAAGAAAGTAAATCAATCAACTAAATATAACAAATTCTAAAGAGGCATTCATGGCAAGTGTTCATACCCTGGGTCGAGCCGTCCGACCCAGGATGTTCTATTGACAAATCGACCGACCCCTTCAGGTCAGAACAATCCGACCTCTTCTCAAAGAGCTCGGCCAAATCACCAGGAAGAGCCTAAAAAGGGCCCAACAGAGGAACACGACCCAAATCCTAAGGCAGTCCAAGCCTATAGAGATAAGGGTGGTTCCCTTGAAGATAAGATGACCTCACTCAAAGATAAGATAAGATAAGATAACTATCTTATCCCTAGAGAGGTCACTCCACACTACTATAAATACACTGGAGCACCCAGGTATAACTCATACTCTAATTCTACATAAAACCTGCTTAATACCCTTGCTAACTTGAGCATCGGAGTCCCTTGCAGGTACCACCACCCTCCGGTGACAAAGGATCAACAACATTGCCAGTCCAACAAATTGGACACGACAGCTCCGGCCGCCACGCACCAGCCGGACTCGTCATCTCCGATCAGTACAGAAGATCTCGTATGAGATTGATCTACAGTTTCAGGTAACCCTCGAAACATTGGCGCCGTTGCCAGGGAACCTAGAAGTCATCCCACCATCATGGCGGGTAACCTGGACAACAACTACAACTCTGATGGGGAGAACAGAACACCACATAAGAACGTGGAGGTTACACTAGACGATACATGTCAACCTAACAAAGAAAAAGACTCCCCAAGCACGGGACCCATGGAAGAGCTTTAGGATCGCCTGAAACAACTCAAAAAAGAGGTCGAATATCAGCGGGAAGCTGAGAAAGACCTACAAAGGGAAGTAATGCAACACCGCAAATTAGAAGACAAGATCCAAAAGCTCGAAGCTAATCTCAAAACTAAAATTACTCGATCTGGTCACGAGGATAATTCCCACAAGGACCAAGACCCATTCACCAAAGAGATCATGAAGGCCAAAATCCCAAATAACTTCAAACCTCCTGATATGACTTTATAAGATGGCACATCAGATCCCAGTCATCATCTCAGCAACTTCTGAAGCAGAATGTATCTCACTGATGCCTCAGACGCAACTCGGTGCAAAGCTTTCTCGACCACCTTAACAAAGGCAGCAATTAAATGGTTCGACAATCTGTCCCCCAGGTCCATCTCAAGCTTTGACGAATTAGCCAAAAAGTTTTTAGCCAGATTCTCCATCGAGAGGGACAAAACTAAACACGCCCCAAGCCTACTAGGAATCAAGCAAGGAGATCGGGAAAGTCTTTGTAGCTACATGGAAAGATTCAACAAAGCATGTTTGGACATTCATAGTTTGCCAACCGAAGCAGCCATTATGGGTCTCATTAATGGCCTACGAGAGGGACCTTTTAGTCAATCCATATCAATGAAACATCCCACATCTCTGAATGAAGTACAAGAACGAGCAGAAAAATACATCAACATAGAGAAAAACTCTCGAATAGGAGAAAGCCCAAAATACGGATTTTCCAACTCCTCCCGAAATAAAGACAAAGATTCCAAAAAAAGAGATGATCCGCATGGAGAGAAGATTAAGAAATACCACAGTTACACCCCTCTCCGGGTGTCTCTTGTGGAAGTTTACAGAGAAGTATGCCACACAGAGAAGATTCCACCACCCCGTCCACTTAAAAGCAAAAAGGGAGGAGGAAATTGGATGGAATATTGCAAATACCATCGAATCTATGGACATCCCACCAACGAATGCTTCGAATTGAAGAATATCATATAAAAATTGGTAAGAGAAGGGAGACTAGATCGGTACCTAGCCAGTAAGACAGATAAGCCCAGAAAGAGAAGAAGAGACGAAGAGGTTGGTCGAACCGAACGACCACCTCGTACCCCGGAGAGGCATGTTCACATGATACATGGGGATTCACGGGAGGAGAAATCTCCAAATCATCTCGCAAAAGACACCTCAAAGAAGTATACCATGTCAAAGGGGGAGAAGAGTCACCCGACCTCCCTACTATCACCATTACTAAAGAGGACACGGCTGGCATCATCTCGGGACATGATGATCCCATGGTAATTACTATCGTATTGGCCAACGCTAACCTCCACCGAACACTGGTGGACCAGGGAAGCTCGGCCAACATCTTGTTTAAAACAGCATTCGACAAGCTCGGCCTAGAAGAAAAAGAGCTCAGAGCATATCTGAACAGCTTATTTGGACTAGGAGACACGCTAATCCAACCACTTGGATACATCTCGCTACACACAACTTTTGGAAAAGGGAATCGGTCAAGGACTCTCAACATAGACTGCATCGTGATCGACGTAAGCTCAGCCTACAATGCCTTAATAGGTCGGACAATGCTAAATCAGCTTGGGGTAGTAGTCTCAACTCCACATCTATGCATGAAATTTCCAACTACAGAAGGGATCGCTACGGTAAAAGGAGACCAGGAGACGGCCCGCCGCTATTATAATGAAAGTCTGAACCTCAGAGGCAAAGGAGAAGAAATCCACACTATCGAACTCGAAGGAGTTTGAGGTCGAGAAGAATTTCGTCCACAACCAGAAGGCGAGATAGAAAAAGTCCAGATTGGAGATGTCCCAGACAAAACAACCAATATTGGTACAACCTTTAAAGAAGACATAAAGAAATCCCTTATAAAGTTCCTAAAAGATAATGTCGACCTCTTCGCATGGAAAGCCGCGGACATGCAGGGCATAGACACCAAGTTAATGTGCCACAAACTGGTAGTCTACTGGTGCACGAAATTATGATCATCAATGGCGCCATCAACATGGTACGCTCAATTGAAATCTCAACTCTTTATCACAACTTCGCACAACTAACCAGCAAGTGCACTGGGTCGTCCAAGTAATAAACCTTACGCGAGTAAGGGTCGATCCCACGGAGATTGTTGGTATGAAGCAAGCTATGGTCATCTTGTAAATCTCAGTCAGGCAGATTCAAATGGTTATGGATGATATATGAATAAAGCATAAAGTAAAGATAGAGATACTTATGTAATTCATTAGTGAGAACTTCAGATAAGCGAATGGAGATGCTTTGTCCCTTCCGTCTCTCTGCTTTCCTACTGTTTTCATCCAATCCTTTTTACTCCTTTCCATGGCAAGCTGTATGTTGGGCATCACCGTTGTCAGTGGCTACAATCCCGTCCTCTCAGTGAAAATGTTCAACGCACCCTGTCATGGCACGGCTAATCATCTGTCGGTTCCCAATCAGGTTGGAATAGAATCCAGTGATTCTTTTGCGTCTGTCACTAACGCCCAACTTTCAGGAGTTTGAAGCTCGTCACAGTCATTCAATCATTGAATCCTACTCAGAATACCACAGACTAGGTTTAGACCTTCCGGATTCTCTTGAATGCCGCCATCAATTCTAGCTTATACCACGAAGATTCCGATTAAGGAATCCAAGAGATAAACATTCAAGCCTTGTTTGCTTGTAGAACGGGAGTGGTTGTCAGGCATGCGTTCATAAGTGAGAATGATGATGAGCGTCACATAATCATCACATTCATCAAGTTCTTGAGTGCGAATGAATATCTTGGAATAAGAATAAGCTGAATTGAATAGAAGAACAATAGTAATTGCATTAATACTCGAGGTACAGCAGAGCTCCACACCTTAATCTATGGTGTGTAGAAACTCCACCGTTGAAAATACATAAGAACAAGGTCTAGGCATGGCCGTGAGGCCAGCCCCCAAATGATCTAAGAACTAGACGTCCAAAGATGATCCTAATATCTAAAGTGATCAAAAGATTCAAAGATCTAAAGATGAAAATACAATAGCAAAATGTCCTATTTGTAGAGAACTAGTAGCTTATGGTTTACAAAGATGAGTAAATGACATAAAAATCCACTTCTGGGCCCACTTGGTGTGTTCTTGGGCTGAGCATTGAAGCATTTTCGTGTAGAGACTTCTCTTGGAGTTAAAAACCAGCTTTTGTGCCAGTTTGGGCGTTTAACTCCCATTCTTGTGCCAGTTTCGGCGTTTAATGCCGGGCAGTTTTGAGCTGATTTGGAACGCCAGTTTGGGCCATCAAATCTCGGGAAAAGTATGGACTATTATACATTGCTGGAAAGCCCAGGATGTCTAATTTCCAACGCCGCTAGAAGCGCGCCAATTCGGTTTCTGTATCTCCAGAAAATCCACTTCGAGTGCAGGGAGGTCAGAATCCAACAGCATCTGCAGTCCTTTTCAGTCTCTGATTCAGATTTTTGCTCAGGTCCCTCAATTCCAGCCAGAAAATACCTGAAATCATAGAAAAACACACAAACTCATAGTAAAGTCCAGAAAAGTGAATTTTAACTAAAAACTAATAAAAATACAATAAAAACTAACTAAAACATACTAAAAACATACTAAAAACAATGCCAAAAAGCGTATAAATTATCCGCTCATCACAACACCAAACTTAAATTGTTGCTTGTCTCCAAGCAACTGAAAATCATATAAGATAAAGAGAAGAGAATATACAATGAATTCCAAAATCATCTATGAAGATCAATATTAATTAGATGAGCGGGGCTTTTAGCTTTTTGCCTCTGAACAGTTTTGGCACTCACTTTATCCTTTGAAATTCAGAATGATTGGTTTCTATAGGAACTCAGAATCCAGATAGTGTTATTGATTCTCCTAGTTAAGTATGATGATTCTTGAACACAGCTACTTTATGAGTCTTGGCCGTGGCCCAAAGCACTCTGCCTTCCAGTATTACCACCGGATACATACATGCCACAGACACATAATTGGGTGAACCTTTTCAGATTGTGACTCAGCTTTGCTAGAGTCCCCAATTAGAGGTGTCCAGGGTTCTTAAGCACACTCTTTTTGCCTTGGATCACAACTTCATTATTTTTTTCTTTTTTTTCTCTTTTTTTTTCTCTTTTTTTCTCTTTTTTTTCGTTTTTTCTTTTCTCTCTCTCTCTTTTTTTTATATTCACTATTTTTTCTTGCTTCAAGAATCATTTTTATGATTTTTCAGATCCTCAGTAACATATCTCCTTTTTCATCATTCTTTCAAGAGCCAACATTCATGAACAACAAATTCAAAAGACATATGCACTGTTCAAGCATACATTCAGAAACCAAAATGTTGCCACCACATCAAAATAATTAATCTGTTATAAAATTCAAAATTCATGCAATTCTTCTCTTTTTCAATTAAGAACATTTTTCATTCAAGAAAGGTGATGGATTCATAGGACATTCATAACTTTAAGGCATAGACACTAAGACACTAATGATCATAAGACACAAACATAGATAAACATAAGCATGAAAATTCGAAAAACAGGAAAATAAAGATCAAGGAAATTAAAGAACGGGTCCACCTTAGTGATGGCGGCTTGTTCTTCCTCTTGAAGATCTTATGGAGTGCTTGAGCTCCTCAATGTCTCTTCTTTGTCTTTGTTGCTCCTCTCTCATGATTCTTTGATCTTCTCTAATTTCATGGAGGAGGATGGAATGTTCTTGGTGCTCCACCCTTAGTTGTCCCATATTGGAACTCAATTCTCCCAGGGAGGTGTTGATTTGCTCCCAATAGTTTTGTGGAGGAAAGTGCATCCCTTGAGGTATCTCAGAGATTTCATGATGAGTGGGATCTCTTGTTTGCTCCATCCTTTTCTTAGTGATGGGCTTGTCCTCATCAATGAGGATGTCTCCCTCTATGTCAACTCTAACTGAATAACAGAGGTGACAAATGAGATGAGGAAAGGCTAACCTTGCCAAGGTAGAGGACTTGTCCGCCACCTTATAAAGTTCTTGGGCTATAACCTCATTAACTTCTACTTCCTCTCCAATCATGATGCTATGAATCATGATGGCCCGGTCTATAGTAACTTCGGACCGGTTGCTAGTGGGAATGATTGAGCGTTGGATAAACTCCAACCATCCCCTAGCCACGGGCTTGAGGTCATGCCTTCTTAGTTGAATCGGCTTCCCTCTTGAATCTCTCTTCCATTGAGCGCCCTCTTCACAAATGTCTATGAGGACTTGGTCCAACCTTTGATCAAAGTTGACCCTTCTAGTGTAAGGGTGTTCATCTCCTTGAATCATGGGCAAGTTGAATGCCAACCTTACATTTTTCGGACTAAAATCTAAGCATTTCCCCCGAACCATTGTAAGCCAATTCTTTGGGTTCGGGTTCACACTTTGATCATGGCTCTTGGTGATCCATGCATTGGCATAGAACTCTTGAACCATTAAGATTCTGACTTGTTGAATGGGGTTGGTAAGAACTTCCCAACCTCTTCTTCGGATCTCATGTCGGATCTCCGGATATTCACTCTTTTTGAGTTTGAAAGGGACCTCGGGGATCATCTTCTTCATGGCCACAACTTCATAGAAGTGGTCTTGATGCACCCTTGAGATGAATCTCTCCATCTCCCATGACTCGGAGGTGGAAGCTTTTGCCTTCCCTTTCCTCTTTCTAGAGGTTTCTCCGGCCTTGGATGCCATACATGGTTATGGAAAAACAAAAAGCAATGCTTTTACCACACCAAACTTAGAAGGTTTGCTCGTCCTCGAGCAAAAGAAGAAAGAAGAGAGTAGAAGAAGAAGAAATGAAGGAGATGGAGATGTCTTTGTTATTCGGCCAAATGGAGAAGTAGTGTTTAGGTTGTGTGAAAATGAGGGGGTGAAGATGGGTTTATATAGGGGTGGAGAGAGGGGTAGGGTTCGGCTATAGGAGGGTGGGTTTGGGTTGGGAAAGTGGTTTGAATTTGAATGGTAAGGTAGGTGGGGTTTTATGAAGGATGGATGTGAGTGGTGAAGAGAATAGTGGGATTTGATAGGTGAGGGATTTTTGGGGAAGAGTGGTTGAGGTGATTGGTGAATGGGTAAAGAAGAAGAGAGAGGGTGGTGGGGTAGGTGGGGATCTTGTGGGGTCCACAGATCCTGAGGTGTCAAGGAAAATTAATCCCTGCACGATGTGGCGAGCAAAGATGCTCTTTATGCCAATTCTGGCGTTAAACGCCGGGCTGGTGCCCATTTCTGGCGTTTAACGCCAACTTCTTGCCCTTTCCTGGCGTTTAACGCCAGTCTGGTGCCCCTTTCTGGCGTTAAACGCCCAGAATGGTGCCAGACTAGGCGTTAAACGCCCATTTGCTGCCCTTACTGGCGTTTAAACGCCAGCAAGGCCTTCCTCCAGGGTGTGCTATTTTTCTTTCTGTTTTTCATTCTGTTTTTGCTTTTTCAATTGATTTTGTGACTTCCCATGATCATCAACCTACAGAAAACATAAAATAACAAAAGAAAATAGATAAATATAACATTGGGTTGCCTCCCAATAAGCACTTCTTTTAATGTCAGTAGCTTGACATTGGGCTCTCATGGAGCCTCACAGATACTCAGAGCAATGTTGGAACCTCCCAACACCAAACTTAGAGTTTGAATGTGGGGGTTCAACACCAAACTTAGAATTTGGTTGTGGCCTCCCAACACCAAACTTAGAGTTTGAATGTGGGGGCTCTGTTTGACTCTGTTTTGAGAGAAGCTTTTCATGCTTCCTCTCTATGGTAACAGAGGGATATCCTTGAGCCTTAAACACAAAGGATTCTTCATTCACTTGAATGATCAATTCTCCTCTGTCAACAGCAATCACAGCCTTTGCTGTGGCTAGGAAGGGTCTGCCAAGGATGATGGATTCATCCATGCACTTCCCAGTCTCTAGGACTATGAAATCAGCAGGGATGTAATGGTCTTCAATCTTTACCAGAACATCCTCTACAAGTCCATAAGCTTGTTTTCTTGAATTGTCTGTCATATCTAGTGAGATTCTTGCAGCTTGTACCTCAAAGACCCCTAGCTTCTCCAGTACAGAGAGAGGCATGAGGTATACTTGACCCTAAGTCACACAGAGCCTTCTTAAAGGTCATGGTGCCTATGGTACAAGGTATTGAGAACTTCCTAGGGTCCTGTTTCTTTTGAGGTAATTTCTGCCTAGACAAGTCATCCAATTCTTTGGTGAGCAAAGGGGGTTCATCCTCCCAAGTCTCATTACCAAATAACTTGTCATTTAGCTTCATGATTGCTCCAAGGTACTTTGCAACTTGCTCTTCAGTGACATCTTCATCCTCTTCAGAGGAAGAATATTCATCAGAGCTCATGAATGGCTGGTGCACGAAATTGCAATCACACTTTTGCAATCCCGCACAACTAACCAGCAAGTGCACTGGGTCGTCCAAGTAATACCTTGCGTGAGCAAGGGTCGATCCCACGGAGATTGTCGGCTTGAAGCAAGCTATGGTTATCTTGTAAATCTTAGTCAGAATATCAGAAATTATCAGGATTGATTGTAAAAAGCAAAAGAACATGAAATGGTTACTTGTTTTGCAGTAATGGAGAATAGGTTGAGGCTTTGGAGATGCTCCATCTTCTGAATCTCTGCTTTCCTACTGTCTTCTTCATCAAACACGCAAGGCTCCTTCCATGGCAAGCTGTATGTAGGGTTTCACCGTTGTCAGTGGCTACCTCCCATCCTCTCAGTGAAAACGTTCCTATGCTCTGTCACAGCAAGGCTAATCATCTGTCGGTTCTCGGTCAGGCCGGAATAGAATCCAGTGATTCTTTTGCGTCTGTCACTAACGCCCCGCCTGCTAGGAGTTTGAAGCACGTCACAGTCACTCAATCATTGAATCCTACTCAGAATACCACAGACAAGGTTTAGACCTTCCGGATTCTCTTGAATGCCGCCATCAGTTCTAGCTTATACCACGAAGATTCCGATTAAAGAATCCAAGAGATATCTACTTAATCTAAAATAGAACGGAGGTGGTTGTCAGGCACATGTTCATAGTTGAGAATGATGATGAGTGTCACGGATCATCACATTCATCCGGGTTAAGAGCAAGTGATATCTTAGAATGGAAGCAAGCATGATTGGATAAGAAACAGTAGTAATTGCATTAATCCATCAAGACACAGCAGAGCTCCTCACCCCCAAACATGGGGTTTAGAGACTCATGCCGTGGAAGGTACACAAAGAAACGTGTAAAGTGTCATGAGGTACTGATACAATGTCAAAAGATCCTATTAATAGTGAACTAGTAACCTAAGGTTTACAGAATTGAGTAAATGACAGAAAAATCCACTTCTGGGTCCACTTAGTGTGTGCTTGGGCTGAACAATGAAGCATTTTCGTGTAGAGACCTTTTCTGGAGTTAAACGCCAGCTTTCATGCCAGTTTGGGCGTTTAACTCCAAGTTTTATGCCAGTTTCAGCGTTAAACGCTGGAATTTCTGAGGCTAATTTGCCACGCCGGTTTGGGCCATCAAATCTTGGGCAAAGTATAGACTATCATATATTGCTGGAAAGCCCAGGATGTCTACTTTCCAATGCCGTTGAGAGCGCGTCAATTGAGCTTCTGTAGCTCCGGGAAATCCACTTCGAGTGCAGGGAAGTCAGAATCCAACAGCATCTGCAGTCCTTTTCAGTCTCTGAATCAGATTTTTGCTCAGAACCTTCAATTTCAGTCAGAAAATACCTGAAATCACAGAAAAACACACAAACTCATAGTAAAGTCCAGAAAAGTGAATTTTAACTAAAAACTACTAAAAATATACTAAAAACTAACTAAAAGATACTAAAAACATACTAAAAACAATGCCAAAAAGGGTACAAATTATCCGCTCATCACAACACCAAACTTAAATTGTTGCTTGTCCCCAAGCAACTGAAAATCAAAATAGAATAAAAAGAAGAGAATATACTATAGACTCCAAAACATCAAAGAAACATAGTTCCAATTAGATGAGCGGGACTAGTAGCTTTTTGTCTCCGAACAGTTTTGGCATCTCACTCTATCCTTTGAAGTTCAGAATGATTGGTATCTATGAGAACTCAGAACTCAGATAGTGTTATTGATTCTCCTAGTTAAGTATGATGATTCTTGAACATAGCTAGTGTATGAGTCTTGGCTGTGGCCCAAAGCATTCTGTCTTCCAGTATTACCACCGGATACATACATGCCACAGACACATAATTGGGTGAACCTTTTTAGATTGTGACTCAGCTTTGCTAGAGTCCCTAATTAGAGGTGTCCAAGGTTCTTAAGCACACTCTTTTTTGCCTTGGTTCACAACTTTATTTCTTTCTTTTTCTTTTTCTTCTCTTTTCCTTTTTTTTTCAAAATTTTTTTTTTCTTGCTTCAAGAATCAATTTGATGATTTTTCAGATCCTCAATAACAGTTCTCTTTCTCCTCATTCTTTTAAGAGCCAACAATTTTAACATTCTCAAAACAACAAATTCAAAAGACATATGCACTGTTCAAGCATTCATTCAGAAAACAAAAAGTATTGTCACCACATCAAACTAATTCAACTAGTTTCAGAGATAAATTCGAAATCCTGTACTTCTTGTTCTTTTGTGATTAAAGCATTTTTCATTTAAGAGAGGTGATGGATTCATAGGACATTCATAGCTTGAAGGCATAAACTTTAAATTTTATTAATTATGAATTAAGATAAAGACTCAAAAATAGATATAAAATGAGACTAAAAAAATAAAAAAAACGCAAAAATAGGCTCCTAATGATAGAGGTTTTCACAGAGTTAGGACTCAACAACCTTGATTTTGAGAAGTGGATGCTCCCTCAGCTTGAGAGGAGAGCTTTTGGCGTTTCATCTCTTGGAGTTCACGCCCCTGCTTCTCTTGTTCCTTCAGCAATTTGCAGAGCATGCAGTTCTGATTCTGCTGTTCTTCCTTCAGTTGCTCCATAGTTTCTTGCAACTTGGTGATAGATGCTTCTAGGCTGGTCCAGTAGTCAATTCTTGGGAATTCAGGGAGGAACTCCTGCGCCCTCCTTTTGATAGAGTTGTCTTGCACTTGTCCTTCCATTGACTTCTTGGTGATTGGGTGTTCAATGGGTATGAATTCATCTACTCCCATCTTTACCCCAGCCTCTTTACAGAGCAAGGAGATCAAGCTTGGGTAAGCCAGTTTGGCTTCAGTGGAATTCTTATTTGCAATTGTGTAGATCTCACAAGCAATCACATGATGCACCTCCACTTCTTTTCCAAGCATAATGCAATGAATCATCACTGCTCTCTTGATAGTGACCTCAGAACGGTTGCTAGTGGGCAGTATAGAACGCCCAATAAAGTCTAGCCAACCTCTTGCAATTGGTTTGAGGTCTCCCCTCTTGAGTTGGTTTGGGACACCCTTTGAATTGGTTATCCACTTAGCTCCAGGGAGGCATATGTCCTCTAGAACTTGATCCAACCCTTTATCTGCTCTCACCATTCTCCTATTAAAGGAGTCAGGATCATCTTGCAGTTGAGGCAACTTGAAGATTTCTCTTATTTTGTCCAGATGGAAGTACATAACTTTCCCTCTGACCATGGTTCTGTAGGTATGGTAAGCGGTTCCAGTCATTCTCTGCTTATCTGTCAGCCACAGATTTGAGTAGAATTCCTGAACCATGTTCCTTCCAACCTTTATCTCAGGATTGGTTAGAACTTCCCAACCTCTGTTTCGAATTTGCTCTTGGATCCCCGGATATTCATCTTCTTTCAGATCAAATTTTACTTCCGGGATCACTGACCTCAGACCCATTATTTTGTGATAATGGTCTTCATGTTCTTTGGTTTAGAACTTCTCTTAATTCCAAAGATTCTTTGGATTATTCTCTTTCTTTCCTCTTAAATTGGTTTGTTTTGCCTTAGGAGCCATGATATTGACTTTAGTGATCACGGAAAAGCACACCAAACTTAGAGGTTTGCTTGTCCTCAAGCAAAAGAAAGGAAAGAAGAGAGAGAGAGGAGCAAATTCGAATGGTGTGGGCAATGAGGGGCCGAACGTG
This sequence comes from Arachis stenosperma, assembly GCF_014773155.1. Taxonomy (NCBI): domain Eukaryota; kingdom Viridiplantae; phylum Streptophyta; class Magnoliopsida; order Fabales; family Fabaceae; genus Arachis; species Arachis stenosperma. The sequence goes on along the minus strand of NC_080378.1, from coordinate 40,811,617 downwards.
TTCTTATAAGGGGGGAGGAGGGAGATTTCGAAAAAAATAAGAAGAGATTTGAGAAGATATGGAGAGAATTTGAAAAAAAAAGGGTGAGTTTTTGAATGAGATTTGGAATTGATTTGAGATATATTTGAAGAATGGTTTTGATTTGTGAAGATTTGAAAGTGAATGATGAAAGGTTGAAGTGCATTTATGTAGAAGGGTATGGGTAAGAAAAGGAAAGTTTGAAAAAATTTGAGTTGAAAACGAAATTGTGGTCCCCCCACCTTTCTGGCGTTAAACGCCCAGAATGGCACCCATTCTGGCGTTTAACGCCCATTTGATGCCCCTTTTGGGCGTTTAACGCCCAACCAGGTGCCCTGGCTGGCGTTAAACGCCAGAAAGCCTTTATCACTGGGCGTTTTTCTAAACGCCCAGGATGCTGCACACCTGGCGTTAAACACCCAGAATGGTGCCCATTCTGGCGTTTAACGCCCAAAATGGCACCATTCCTGGCGTTAAACGCCCAGAATGGGTACCATTCTGGGCGTTTAACGCCCAAAATGCCCCTTACTGGCGTTTTTTCGCCAGTAAGCTCTTTTTCTCTGCTTTTTGAGCTGAATCCTTCATTTTTGATACTTGCCTCTGTAAAAACAAATCATATAGCCTCCTAATGACTGGGTTGCCTCCCAGCAAGCGCTTCTTTACTGTCTTTAGCTGGACCTTTACTGAGACTCACTCAAGTCTCAGTTTTGAGCATTCCTGCTCAAAATTGCTTTCAAGATAATGCTTGATTCTCTGTCCATTAACAATGAACTTTTTGTCAGAATCAATATCCTGAAGCTCAACATATCCATATGGTGACACTCCTGTGATCACATACGGACCCCTCCACCGGGATTTGAGTTTTCCTGGAAACAATTTGAGCCTGGAGTTGAAGAGCAGAACTTTTTGTCCTGGCTCAAAGACTCTGGTTGACAACTTCTTGTCATGCCACTTCTTTGCCTTTTCCTTATAAATTTTTGCATTTTCAAAGGCATTGAGTCTGAACTCCTCTAGCTCATTTAACTGGAGCAATCTTTTTTCACCAGCTAACTGAGCATCCATGTTTAGGAATCTGGTTGCCCAGTAGCTTTATGTTCCAGTTCCACGGGCAAATGACAGGCCTTCCCATACACCAGTTGGTATGGAGAGGTTCCTATAGGAGTCTTGAATGCTGTTCTGTATGCCCACAGAGCATCATCCAAGCTCTTTGCCCAATCCTTTTTTCGGGCTATCACAGTCCGTTCTAGGATTCTTTTTAGCTCTCTGTTAGAGACTTCAGCTTGCCCATTTGTCTGTGGATGATACGGAGTTGCCACTTTATGGCTAATTCCATATCTAACCATAGCAGAGTGTAGCTGTCTATTGCAGAAATGAGAGCCCCCATCACTGATTAGTACTCTGGGAACACCAAATCTACTGAAGATGTGTTTCTGGAGGAATTTTAGCACGGTCTTGGTATCATTAGTGGGTGTAGCAATTGCTTCTACCCACTTAGATACATAGTCCACAGCCACCAGAATGTAAGTGTTTGAGTATGATGGTGGGAATGGACCCATGAAGTCAATTCCCCATACATCAAACAATTCTATCTCTAATATCCCTTGTTGAGGCATGGCATATCCGTGAGGCAGATTACCAGCTCTTTGGCAACTGTCACAGTTACGCACAAACTCTCGGGAATCTTTATAGAGAGTAGGCCAGTAGAAGCCACACTGGAGGACTTTAGTGGCTGTTCGCTCACTTCCAAAATGTCCTCCATACTGTGATCCATGGCAATTCCATGGGATCCTTTGTGCTTCTTCTCTGGGTACACATCTGCGGATCACTCCGTCAGCACATCTCTTAAAGAGATATGGTTCATCCCAGAGGTAGTACTTGGCATCTGAAATTAATTTCTTTCTTTGCACCCTGCTGTACTCCTTGGGTATGAACCTCACAGCTTTATAATTTGCAATATCTGCAAACCATGGAGCTTCCTGAATGGCAAAGAGTTGCTCATCTGGGAAAGTCTCAGAGATCTCAGTAGAACGGAGGGACGCCCCAGCTACTGGTTCTATTCGGGACAGATGATCAGCTACTTGGTTTTCTGTCCCTTTTCTGTCTCTTATTTCTATATCAAACTCTTGTAGAAGCAACACCCATCTGATAAGCCTGGGTTTTGAATCCTGCTTTGTGAGTAAGTATTTAAGAGCAGCATGGTCAGTGTACACAACCACCTTGGATCCTACTAGATAAGATCTAAACTTGTCAATGGCATAAACCACTGCAAGTAATTCTTTTTCTGTGGTTGTGTAATTCTTCTGTGCATCATTTAGAACACGGCTAGCATAATAAATGACGTGCAGAAGTTTATTATGCCTCTGTCCCAACACTGCACCAATGGCATGATCGCTGGCATCACACATTAATTCAAATGGTAATGCCCAATCTGGTGTAGAGATGACTGGTGCTGTGACCAGCTTAGCTTTCAGGGTCTCAAATGCCTGCAGACACTGTGTGTCAAACACAAATGGTGTGTCAGCAGCTAGCAGGTTACTCAGAGGTTTTGCAATTTTCGAAAAATCCTTTATGAACCTTCTGTAGAATCCTGCATGCCCCAGAAAGCTTCTGATTGCCTTAACATTGGCAGGTGGTGGTAATTTTTCAATTACCTCTACCTTTGCCTTATCCACCTCTATTCCCCTGCTTGAAATTTTGTGCCCAAGGACAATTCCCTCAGTCACCATAAAGTGACATTTCTCCCAGTTTAAAACCAGGTTAGTCTCTTGGCACCTTTTCAGGACAAGTGCTAGGTGATTAAGACAGGAGCTGAATGAGTCTCCATATACTGAGAAGTCGTCCATGAAGACTTCCAGAAATTTCTCTACCATATCTGAGAAGATAGAGAGCATGCACCTCTGAAAGGTTGCAGGTGCATTGCACAGACCAAAAGGCATCCTTCTGTAGGCAAACACGCCAGAAGGGCAAGTAAATGCTGTTTTCTCTTGGTCCTGAGGATCTATTGCAATTTGGTTGTAGCCTGAATAACCATCCAAAAAGCAGTAATAATCATGACCAGCTAGTCTTTCTAGCATTTGATCTATGAATGATAAAGGAAAATGATCCTTTCTGGTTGCTGTATTGAGCCTTCTGTAGTCAATGCACATATGCCACCCTGTGACTGTTCTTGTAGGAACCAGTTCATTTTTTTCATTATGAACCACTGTCATGCCTCCCTTTTTGGGGACAACTTGGACAAGACTCACCCAGGGGCTATCAGAAATAGGATAAATAATCCCAGCCTCTAGTAATTTAGTGACCTCTTTCTGCACCACCTCCTTCATGGCTGGATTTAGCCTCCTCTGTGGTTGAACCACTGGTTTGGCATTATCCTCCAACAGGATCTTGTGCATGCATCTAGCTGGGCTAATGCCCTTAAGATCACTTATGGACCACCCAAGAGCTGTCTTGTGTGTCCTTAGCACTTGAATCAGTGCTTCCTCTTCCTGTGGATTCAAAGCAGAGCTTATAATCACTGGAAAAGTGTCACCCTCTCCCAGAAATGCGTACTTCAGGGATGGTGGTAGAGGTTTGAGTTCAGGTTTGGGAGGTTTATCCTCCTCCTGAGGAATTTTCGAAAATTCCTTTGCTTCCTCTAGTTCTTCTTGATCAGGTTGAGCATCTTTGAAGATGTCCTCAAGCTCTGATTCTAGGCTTTCAGCCATATTGATCTCTTCTACCAGAGAGTCAATAATGTCAGCGCCCATGCAGTCATTTGGTGTGTCTGGATGCTGCATAGCTTTCACAGCATTCAACTTGAACTCATCCTCATTGACTCTCAGGGTTACTTCCCCTCTTTGTACATCAATGAGAGTTCGTCCAGTTGCTAGGAAAGGTCTTCCTAGAATGAGAGTTGCACTCTTGTGCTCCTCCATTTCCAGCACCACAAAGTCAGTTGGAAAAGCAAATGGCCCAACATTGACAATCATGTCCTCTATTATGCCTGATGGGTGTTTAATGGAGCCATCAGCAAGTTGGAGGCATATCCTGGTTGGTTTGACTTCTCCAGTCAACCCAAGCTTTCTGATAGTGGATGCAGGTATTAGATTGATGCTTGCTCCAAGATCACATAGGGCTGTCTTGGTGCAAGCGCCCTCTAATGTGCATGGTATCATAAAGCTTCCAGGATCTTGAAGCTTTTCTGGTAAGCTTTTCAGAATGACTGCACTGCATTCTTTAGTGAGAAACACTTTTTCAGTTTCTCTCCAATCCTTCTTATGACTTAAGATCTCTTTCATGAACTTAGCATAAGAATGTATTTGCTCAAGTGCCTCTGCAAACAGAATCTTTATTTCAAGAGTCCTTAGATAGTCTGCAAATCGGGCAAATTGCCTATCCTGTTCCGCTTTACGGAGTTTCTGAGGATAAGGCATCTTGGCTTGATATTCTTCAACCTTAGATGCTGCAGGTTTATTCCTTACAGAAGTGGTTGAAGAAGCCTTGTTAGAGGGATTACTGTCAGCACTCTCAGGTGTCTGATCTCCCCTTGGCGTCTGAACGCCAGGAATGGGTGAAGATTGGGCGTTAAACGCCAACTTCTCTCCCTTTTCTGGCGTTTGAACGCCAGAACTGGGCAAGGAATGGGCGTTTAACGCCAGCTTTCCTTCCCTTTCTGGGCTCTTACTGTCCTCAGAGGGATTTTGGACAGTGGTTTAGTTATCCTCTGTCAATTGTTCCTTATTTGACTTTTTGCTCTTTTGAGTGGTGTTGTTTAGTGTTTTCCCACTCCTCAGTTGAACTGCTTGACATTCTTCTGTTATCTGTTTAGATATTTGCTGTTTTGCTTGATTCAACTGCAGTTCTATGTTCTTGTTAGCAACCTTAGTATCATGGAGCATTTCTTTAAATTCTGCTAACTGTTCTGTCATCAGGAGCAATTGTTGATTAAGCTCATTCATCTGTTCTTGAGGATTAGGATCAGTAACTAATGCCATGACTTCCTCTTTTGGAGAGAACTCATTGCTAGAGTACAAATATTGGTTTCTAGCAACAGTGTCTATAAGCTCTTGAGCTTCTTCAATTGTCTTCCTCATGTGTATAGATACACCAGCTGAGTGGTCTAAAGACATCTGAGCTTTTTCTGTAAGCCCATAGTAGAAGATGTCTAACTGTACCCACTCTGAAAACATTTCAGAGGGGCATTTTCTTAGCATACCTCTATACCTCTCCCAGGCATTATAAAGGGATTCATTATCCTCTTGTTTAAAGCCTTGGATGTCCAGCCTTAGCTGTGTCATCCTCTTTGGAGGGTAAAAATGATTCAGGAATTTGTCTGATAACTGTTTCCATGTCTTTATGCTTGCTGTAGGTTGGTTATTCAACCACCTTTTAGCTTGATCTTTTACAGCAAACGGAAACAGTAATAGTCTGTAGACATCCTGATCTACCTCTTTATCATATACTGTGTCAGCAATTTGTAAGAACTGTGCCAGAAACTCAGTAGGTTCTTCCTGTGGAAGACCGGAATACTGACAATTTTGCTGCACTATGATAATGAGTTGAGGATTTAGCTCAAAGCTGCTTGCTTTGATGGGAGGTGTACAGATGCTACTCCCATATGCAGCTGTAATGGGGTTAGCATATGACCCCAGAGTCCTTTTGGACTGATCAATCCCTCTTAGGTCCATAATGGACAAAAGGGAAATGATAATGATTGCAAACAGATAAATTTTGTTTTTTTTTTGAATAAACGAAAAAAATTAAAATAAAACAAAAGAAAATTAAAATAAAAATTTGAAAATCAAAAAGAAAATAAGATCAAATCAAATTGAGAACTGAATCAATTAGTTAATTAAAAAGATTTTGAAAATAGCAATTAGAAAGATATGATTGAAAAAATTTTTATGAAAAAGATTTGATTTTTGAAAAGAGGAAAGAGAAAAACACAAAAAGACACCAAACTTAAAATTTTTAGAAAATCAAACACTAATTTTTGAAAATTTTAAAGGAAAAACACAAAGAGGACACCAAACTTAGAATTTTTATGAATCAAAAAGGGACTAAGAACATGCAAAATCGAAAATTTAAAAGAAAAACAAAGGCATGCAATTGACACCAAACTTAAAATATAAAACTAGACTCAACTAAAAGACTCTAAACCAACAAACATAAAACAGTCCTAATCTAAGCAACAAGATAAGACGTCAGTTGTCCAAACTCGAACAATCCTCGGCAATGGCGCCAAAAACTTGGTGCACGAAATTGCAATCACACTTTTGCAATCCCGCACAACTAACCAGCAAGTGCACTAGGTCGTCCAAGTAATACCTTGCGTGAGCAAGGGTCGATCCCACGGAGATTGTCGGCTTGAAGCAAGCTATGGTTATCTTGTAAATCTTAGTCAGGATATCAGAAATTATCAGGATTGATTGTAAAAAGCAAAAGAACATGAAATGGTTACTTGTTTTGCAGTAATGGAGAATAGTTTGAGGCTTTGGAGATGCTCCATCTTCTGAATCTCTGCTTTTCTACTGTCTTCTTCATCAAACACGCAAGGCTCCTTCCATGGCAAGCTGTATGTAGGGTTTCACCGTTGTCAGTGGCTACCTCCCATCCTCTCAGTGAAAACGTTCCTATGCTCTGTCACAGCATGGCTAATCATCTGTCGGTTCTCGGTCAGGCCGGAATAGAATCCAGTGATTCTTTTGCGTCTGTCACTAACGCCCCGCCTGCTAGGAGTTTGAAGCATGTCACAGTCACTCAATCATTGAATCCTACTCAGAATACCAGACAGGTTTAGACCTTCCGGATTCTCTTGAATGCCGCCATCAGTTCTAGCTTATACCACGAAGATTCCGATTAAAGAATCCAAGAGATATCTACTTAATCTAAAATAGAACGGAGGTGGTTGTCAGACACACGTTCATAGTTGAGAATGATGATGAGTGTCACGGATCATCACATTCATCCGGGTTAAGAGCAAGTGATATCTTAGAATGGAAGCAAGCATGATTGGATAAGAAACAGTAGTAATTGCATTAATCCATCAAGACACAGCAGAGCTCCTCACCCCCAACCATGGGGTTTAGAGACTCATGCCGTGGAAGGTACACAAAGAAACGTGTAAAGTGTCATGAGGTACTGATACAATGTCAAAAGATCCTATTAATAGTGAACTAGTAACCTAAGGTTTACAGAATTGAATAAATGACAGAAAAATCCACTTCTGGGTCCACTTAGTGTGTGCTTGGGCTGAACAATGAAGCATTTTCGTGTAGAGACCTTTTCTGGAGTTAAACGCCAGCTTTCATGCCAGTTTGGGCGTTTAACTCCAAGTTTTATGCCAGTTCCAGCGTTAAACGCTGGAATTTCTAAGGCTGATTTGCCACGCCGGTTTGGGCCATCAAATCTTGGGCAAAGTATGAACTATCATATATTGCTGGAAAGCCCAGGATGTCTACTTTCTAATGCCGTTGAGAGCGCGTCAATTGGGCTTCTGTAGCTCCGGAAAATCCACTTCGAGTGCAGGGAGGTCAGAATCCAACAGCATCTGCAGTCCTTTTCAGTCTCTGAATCAGATTTTTGCTCAGAACCTTCAATTTCAGTCAGAAAATACCTAAAATCACACAAAAACACACAAACTCATAGTAAAGTCCAGAAAAGCGAATTTTAACTAAAAACTACTAAAAATATACTAAAAACTAACTAAAAGATACTAAAAACATACTAAAAACAATGCCAAAATGGGGTACAAATTATCCGCTCATCAATGGCAGAAGTAAATCCAATGGAATCTCTATGGTCTCATTATGAGCCTCAGATTCCCATGGTTTCTCATTAGGGAACTCATTGGAGGCCAGTGGACGTCCATTGAGGTCTTCCTCAGTGGCGTTCACTGCCTCTTCCTCCTCTCCTAGTTCGACCATGTGAATCATGTTAATGGCCTTGCATTCTCCTTTTGGATTCTCTTCTGTATTGCTTGGAAGAGTACTAAGAGGGAGTTCAGTAACTTTCTTACTCAGCTGACCCACTTGTGCCTCCAAGTTTCTAATGGAGGACCTTGTTTCGCTCATGAAACTTGAGTGGTTTTAATTAGATCTGAGACCATGGTTGCTAAGTCAGAGTGGCTCTGCTTAGAATTCTCTGTCTGTTGCTGAGAAGATGATGGAAAAGGCTTGCCATTGCTAAACCTGTTTCTTCCACCATTATTGTTGTTGAAACCTTGTTGAGGTCTCTGTTGATCCTTCCATGAGAGATTTGGATGATTTCTCCATGAAGGATTATAGGTGTTTCCATAGGGTTCTCCCATGTAATTCACCTCTTCCACTGAAGGGTTCTCAGGATCATAAGCTTCTTCTTCAGATGAAAGCGTCCTTAGTACTGTCTGGTGCAGCTTGCATTCCAAACAGACTTTGAGAAATCAAATTGACTTGCTGAGTCAATATTTTGTTCTGAGCCAATATGGCATTCAGAGTATTAATCTCAAGAACTCCTTTCTTCTGATTTGTCCCATTGTTCACAGGATTCCTATCAGAAGTGTACATGAATTGGTTATTTGCAACCATTTCAATGAGTTCTTGAGCTTCTGTAGGCGTCTTCTTCAGATGAAGAGATCCTCCAGCAGAGCTATCCAATGACATCTTGGACAGTTCAGACAGACCATCATAAAAAAATACCTATGATGCTCCATTCAGAAAGCATGTCAGAAGGACACTTTCTGATCAATTGTTTGTATCTTTCCCAAGCTTCATAGAGGGATTCACCTTCCTTCTGTCTGAAGGTTTGGACTTCCACTCTAAGCTTACTCAATTTTTGAGGTGGAAAGAACTTTGCCAAGAAGGCATTGACTAGCTTTTCCCAAGAGTTCAGGCTTTCTTTAGGTTGTGGTCCAACCATATCCTAGCTCTGTCTCTTACAGCAAAAGGGAATAGCATAAGTCTGTAGACCTCAGGGTCAACCCCATTAGTCTTGACAGTGTCACAGATTTGTAAGAATTCAGCTAAAAACAGATGAGGATCTTCTAATGGAAGTCCATGGAACTTACAATTCTGTTGCATTAGAGAAACTAATTGAGGCTTAAGCTCAAACTTGTTTGCTCCAATGGCAGGGATAGAGATGCTTCTCCCATAGAAGTCGGGAGTAGGTGCAGTAAAGTCACCCAGCACCTTCCTTGCATTGTTGGCATTGTTGTTGTTTTCGGCTGCCATGTCTTCTTCTTTGAAGATTTCTGTTAGATCCTCTACAGAGAGTTGTGCCTTAGCTTCTCTTAGCATTCGCTTCAAGGTCCTTTCAGGTTCAGGGTCAGCCTCAACAAGAATACTTTTGTCTTTGCTCCTACTCATATGAAAGAGAAAAGAACAAGGAAATATGGAATGTTCTATGTCACAGTATAGAGATTCCTTGAGGTGTCAGAGGAAAAGAAAAATAGAAGGAAGAGGTAGAAAATTCGAACTTATCAAGGAAAGATGGAGTTCGAATTGTGCATTGAGGAGTGGTGTTAGTCCATAAATAGAAGGATGTGAGAGAAGAGGGGAAGAAATTTTTGAAAATAAATTAAAAACATTTTAAAAATTTTTTGAAAAATACTAATTGATTTTCGAAAACTAAGAGTGGAAAAGAAATCAAGTGATTTTTGAAAAAGATTTTGAAATTAGAAATCAAAAAGATATGATTGAAAACTATTTTGAAAAAGATGTGATTAAAAATATATGATTTAAAAGATATAGTTTTAAGAAGATATGATTGAGAAGATATGATTTGAAAAACAATTTAAAAAGATTTGATTTTAAAAATTAATGACTTGGCTAACAAGAAAAGATATGATTCAAACATTAAACCTTTCTCAACAGAAAAAGGCAACATACTTGAAATGTTGAATCAAATCATTAATTGATAGCAAGTATTTTTGAAAATGGAAAGAAATTGATTTTGAAAAAGATTTGATTGAAAAGATATGATTTGAAAAAGATTTGATTTGAAAAACATATTTGATTTGAGTTAAAAACAAAATCTTCCCTCTTGTGCCATCCTGGCGTTAAACGCCCAGAATGGTATCCATTCTGGCATTTAACGCCCAAAACACTACCCTTTTGGGCGTTAAACGCCCAGCCAGGCACCCTGGCTAGCGTTTAAACGCCAGTTTTCCTTCTTCACTGGGCGTTTTGAACGCCTAGCGTTTTCTATGTAATTCCTCTGCTGAATATTCTGAATCTTTAATTCTCTGTATTATTGACTTGAAAAGACACAAATTGAAATTTTTTTTTGGATTTTTAATAATCAAAATGCAACTAAAATCAAATAAACAATGCATGCAAGACACCAAACTTAGAAGTTTGTATACTATTGACACTAACAAAATGAGAATGCATACGAGAGACAACAAAACACACAAGACAAGAGAATTTAAAGATTAGAACAAGGAAATCATCAAGAACAACTTGAAGATCAATGAAGACACATGCATGAATTCGAAAAAAAATGCAAGAAGAATATAAACATGCAATTGACACCAAACTTAAAATGAGACACTAGACTCAACAAGAAACATAAAATATTTTTGGTTTTTATGATTTTGTAAATTTTTTATTGGATTTTTCGAAAATTAAGTGAAAAATAAAATAAAGATATCAAAATTCTTAATAAGAATTCCAGGAATCATGCAATGTTAGTCTAAAGCTTCAGTCTAAAGGAATTAGACATGGCTAGCCAAGCTTCAGCAGGACATTGCAGTCAAGAGCTAAATTGATGAAAATCAATCAGCTTTGGTGATGATAAGAACATCACCTTGAAACACTAGAATTCATTCTTAAGAACTCTGAAAAATACCTAATCTATGCAACAAGATGAACCGTCAGTTGTCCATACTCGAAACAATCCCCGGCAACGGCGCCAAAAACATGGTGCACGAAATTGTTCTCATCAATGGCGCCATCAACATGGTACGCTCAATTGAAATCTCAACTCTTTATCACAACTTCGCACAACTAACCAGCAAGTGCACTAGGTCGTCCAAGTAATAAACCTTACGCGAGTAAGGGTCGATCCCACGGAGATTGTTGGTATGAAGCAAGCTATGGTCATCTTGTAAATCTCAGTCAGGCAGATTCAAATGGTTATGGATGATATATGAATAAAGCATAAAGTAAAGATAGGGATACTTATGTAATTCATTAGTGAGAACTTCAGATAAGCGAATGGAGATGCTTTGTCCCTTCCGTCTCTCTACTTTCCTACTGTCTTCATCCAATCCTTCCTACTCCCTTTCCATGGCAAGCTGTATGTTGGGCATCACCGTTGTCAGTGGCTACAATCCCGTCCTCTCAGTGAAAATGTTCAACGCACCCTGTCACGGCATGGCTAATCATGTTGGTTTCTCAATCAGGTTGGAATAGAATCCAGTGATTCTTTTGCGTGTCACTAACGCCCAGCCTTCAGGAGTTTGAAGCTCGTCACAGTCATTCAATCATTGAATCCTACTCAGAATACCACAGACAAGGTTTAGACCTTCCGGATTCTCTTGAATGCCGCCATCAATTCTAGCTTATACCACGAAGATTCCGATTAGGAATCCAGAGATAAACATTCAAGCCTTGTTTGCTTGTAGAACGGGAGTGGTTGTCAGTCACGCGTTCATAAGTGAGAATGATGATGAGCGTCACATAATCATCACATTCATCAAGTTCTTGGTGCGATGAATCTGGAATAAGAATAAGCTGAATTGAATAGAAGAACAATAGTAATTGCATTAATACTCGAGGTACAGCAGAGCTCCACACCTTAATCTATGGTGTGTAGAAAACTCCACCGTTGAAAATACATAAGAACAAGGTCTAGGCATGGCCGTGAGGCCAGTCCCCAAATGATCTAAGAACTAGACGTCCAAGATGATCCTAAGATCTAAAGTGATCAAAAGATTCAAAGATCTAAAGATGAAAATACAATAGCAAAAGGT